>NW_021604744.1:4743897-4771412 GCF_004785775.1 Grammomys surdaster | reverse complement strand
CTCTGCCTCTGCCTCTGCCTCTGCCTCTGCCTTCTCTGCCTCTGCCCCTGCCTCCCTGCCTCTGCCTCTGCAGATCCCTCCTGTTGTAGGTTTCAGCACTGCAAATACTATTTCCATACAGCACCAGGGAAATAGTTTAAACGTTCTGTGCAAACTTCAGTCAGGTTTGAGAGGCCAGCAGAAAGCACCATTAATAAAAATCAAAGAATCACCACAACAAAAACCTGTAAAGAGACCAAGGAAAAGGCTAATTTTCTGGGAGTACACCACCACCTCCCAGCTTGGACTTTTCACTTAAATCTAGACTGACATAAGAAAAACCGATTGCTTGACTCTATGAAGAGCAGCTTGAAGGAGAACAGGAAATGCCCACACAGCACATGGCAGTCAGACATTTCAAGTGTGGAAGTGCTTTGGTCATTAGCTCAAGGTGACTCTGGTCATGGTGAAGTGAGACTTGAGAGGAGAAAGGAGAACAGTGACTCCTGAGGGCTGAGAATATGGGGAGACATTCCTGGGTCACAATGGGCCTGTGAAGCTAAGTGTGGGGGCACTGAGTGGCCCCGGGGCCTCCTCTGAGGAGGAAATGACAGCAACACACTGCATTTCTGAGACGATGCTGAGCCCAGCAGGTGTATACAGTGGTGCTTAGCAGAAAATGTCTCCAGAGACAGATGCTCAAGGAGCATCACTTACAAGAGGAACTCAGGACACAGAGGGACTGCCTGGCAGTAAGGGGTACCACCAGCATGGCTGCCCATCAGGGGGATGGAACCCATGAAGTACACTGAAGAAAGCTAAAGTGAGGAAGGTACAGGGAATCAAAAAACCTAAAACTAGGGAGGCCCAGGTCCAACAGCTGCCTGATCTCAACCCCTTAAACAAAATTAGGGATTTTATCACCAGAGAAATGATGACCTTGTATGTGTTTGCCTCTGACTTTGTTAAAGGGCAAAATGAGAATGTTAAATTTTCTAAAACCAAATAGAAAGCACTCCTGCCTTCAGACAAGTGGTTTTCTGTTGTTTGCTTGTGGGGGGTGGGGTAGAGACACGGTTATAACCCAGGCCAGCCTCCAACTTGTAAGTAAGGATGATCTTAAGGCTCTGATCCTTCAGCCTCCTCCTCTAGAGCAGTAGGCTTACAGGTGTATCCCGCAGGCCTAAGGTTGTACGGTTCTGAGATGGAACCAAGGAGCGCTTCCCACAGCGGGGCCTGGCTTCATGCGGAGGGCCAGCCCCCTCCCCCCCCCAGCACCTTCATAGAAAGCCATTTGTGCAAATTCCCTGTTTCAGATCACGTTTCTCTGATGCAGGTTGTAGGCCAAGAGCCATTGGATGCTGCTCAGTTGTTAACACTGGGTCCTGTCAGGTCACCAGTGAATGCCAGGCTCTACAACTGAAGTCCTGTTTATAACATTTAACAAGTTTAAATATTTAACTTGAATAGAAGCAAGCAAAACTTTAAGTTGAAGTGGAATACAACTCAACTAGGCAGGCTCGAAGATGCTCTCTTTCAGAGCTGACATGATAAGGGGATGGAGATAAAGACCCTTCATCTGTTAAGACAAAAGAAAACAAATGGGGACTCAGTGTCAGAGAGAAGAAAAGCATCAGGGGTTGCTGCTCCTCTTAAAAGCAAGAGAGAATTTATTTTAGAAAAACTATAATTAGAAGGACTTTTCTCTCGTTGAATCTCTCCCCCTCTCCCTGTCTACCTCTCCCCCTCTCCTGTGTTTGTATATGAACGTGAATATCAGAAGAGACAGTGTTCGTAATCTCACAGTTTGAATGGGAAGGCAGCTGCCTAACTTGTCCCTGTACTAAGGATAGATACCATTTCTCCTCAGGATGTAGCCTGGTGAGCTAACACAGAGGGCCACTGCTATTCACACATGTGAGGAAAGGGTTGTCCAGTCTTCCCTGAGGACCCAGTTACTGCTCAACTCAAAGGGGCATCCTCAGCTAGGCTACACGGTGAGTTCACTCTCTGCCTTCACAGTCTCTCAGCAGAACCTCTACAGTGTGCACATCGGCTAGTGCTGTGATGGTTATTCAACTATGAAAATACTTTCTCTTCAATGTAACGAGTGTTTCTGTGCTAGGTGATTTTATTATTAACTTTAATTCCTCAACAGAAGCAATAATCTATAATCTTTTCTATTTTGCTCTAGGAGTTACAGATGTATTTGAATCATATTTACAATATGTCTGTTAGTCTATGATGGAAGAATAATTTGATATTGACGGTAAACATAAAAGCTTAAAGCCTCAAAAAACTCACATTTTTCACTTAATATAAAATTATGCATCAAGGCATCATGTCAAAGAAAGGTAGCACATTATCAAAGCCATGAACAATGAATATGTTTACTACAGTGTCAGTCATACAGTCAAAATCTTCAATGAATCTCACTGTAGATAGGTAAATAGATCAAAAGTACATGATGAAGATATGTATTTGTGTGTGTGTGGGTGTGTGTGTTTATGTGTTTATATATATATCTGAAATATGTTGGGAGTAGATCTTAAATATCCTCACCACGAAAAAATAATGGAAGTATACAATGTTAGATATTTTTATTAGACTAATTTAAACACAGAGAGATAGAGTAAACATGATATTAGACACTGTATGCATATACCTTCACATCTATTTAAAGCATACATGTATATTGTAAAATGAACTATGGACACCTTCATCTTGGAGCTTCAGCATCCAGAAGTGTAAGTGAATAGTGTGTGCATTTTAAAAACTGAATATGCTTGCTAGAGCACTACAGACAGACTAGATAAAAGAACTGTGTTCAGTACTTGGTGCTCATTTCTGGCATCTCTATCAAACCACATAATTCAGCAATTGAGCAGGCAGGCCAGATAATATCACAGATACTGTGACCCTCAAAATTATGAAGAAGAATGCTACAGGCATATTCCTGTAAATGTCTGCAGTGGTTTTTAATCTAGTGTTTCTTTTTGAGCAGCAATAAAAATAGCTTATTCTATTCCATTCTGAGTCACTTTCATGACTCCATGAGAATCAGACAATATCAGACTCTGAGTTTGCTTTTATGGGTTCTTTAGCAAGCCTCAAATACTGTGCACTGTATTTGGTTTAGTGGTCAATCACCTAACCACTGGCAAACAAATATGGGCTCATGTATTTTCAGCTGTACCACCAGTGTACATTACTAGGAATGAAATTCCTTACGTTTGTAGGTCTCATACCAAACATTAGCTAAATATAAATAAATTTGTGCAGCTTAGAAAAATAATCTCTTTGGATATAGGAGTACCTCCCTCCCCAGGATACAGGTGCAAATCAGGTTCCTTACATCTTCTTGACATTAAACTAAGCTTGAAATATCAAGGTACTAAAAGAATGACATAAAATTTGATCCACTGAAACCATTTTGCATGATCAAATACTGGCAAGAACCAGCATAAAAGGTTAGGGCCAAAAGCATTCCCAAGAAACGACGATAATGAAAAGATTACCTTCTTTGCATTTAAGATCTGGGGGTGGACACTAAGACAGCTCACCTACATCCCAGACTCACACTCCCCACACAGTCACAGGTAACCTTGAACTCTTGACCTTCCTGCCTTTGCTGTCCATAGACTGGGAAAACAGTTGTGAGCTCCACATCAGTCTCCGCTGATGCTTTGTAAGTATATTCAATTAACTCATCACCTAGCTTGAGGAACATTCCAGAGTTTAACCAAAAGTGATGTCAGCAAAGGAGAAACCTATTACTCTGCTGTGTCACCAAGGATGAGTCTAACTTGTTTTCCAAATTTGCTATTAAGAGCTAATGTACTCTCTATAGTATGTCCCCATCATGTACTGAGCCATGGCTTACCCTTTAGAAAATTGCTTAATTAAGATGTCTGGGTTCTCATAACTTATTTCTGCATTTAATACAATACTTTGGTTGAAGAATACAAAGAAAGTTCATTTTCACAAAATTATGTAGTTAGAAAAGGGGAGGGGGTATTTTAAGAACATTTTTAAATAACTCAGTTGCCTTTGATTCTATATCAAAATTTGTAATGGATAGTTTCTCCTTTTATTTGTCTATTGATTTTTTTTAACACAAATGCAATGTATTTAGGTCTTATCTACCCTGATAACTTTTTACAGTTTATTAGAACAGAGTCTGAAGCCATCTATATGAGTTTCTCATATTTTTTATATTAAAATTCTTTGGTTTATCTTGAAATCTTGCAGTGGATATTTTTAATAAAACCTGATCACTGGTTTACACAGAATTAGATGCTGACATATTTCATTATTCAAATTTCAAATTCTCTATCGTTGTGTATAATTTAATCAGAAGTGATGTTGCGGAAAGACCAAAGGTTCCAAAGCCAGTGACAAGTGTTTTTCTATCTTGAAAGCTGAAATATTATTGTTCACTGCACTGCTTATGTTTTCCCCATAGTGAAAGGTTAAGTGTCCTGTCCCAATTCAGACTAACTATAATTTGCTGTGCTTGAGAGTAAAAAATGGTTTCTAACAAAAGCATGGTGAGTCCATTTCACAAATCAGCTGTAGCTCTGCTTTTCTCAGGAAAAGTATCATGCTTTGGGACATAGGAAAGACACTTCAGAGTGCTTATTTAGTTATATAGAGTAATAAGGAAGTGTACATGGAGGAACATACTTGTAATTTCAGAATTCTAAGGGCAGAGGCAGGACAGTAAATTCAAAGCCGGCCTGGGCTACAGAGCAAGATCTTGAACAAAACAGTATCACCACAGAATAGTAATAATATATGCAATTAAAAGTAAATAGTTAATAAAAAGTGACTCTTGCATCTTTGAATTTCTCTGTTTTAATCATTGCCGTGTTACCATTAGTACCAGTAAGAGCACAGCAGAAAGTCAACAAATATTATATGTACATTGTATGAAAATAGTATCCAAGAATGCCCCACACCAAGGGTCAGTCCAGTTATTTAATGTCTTCTTTGCCTAACTGACTATACTCTCACAAGAAAGAGAACACATGCTTTTGACCTTCTGTATTTGGCACACTGCACCAGTACCTCAACAGATGATAATTCACTGGCCAGAGGGGCAGAAGAAACAAGCCAGGAAATATAAGAAAGCATAGTAGATATGTGGTTTGTGGGAGGAGGCAAATCCTGTGGGAGAAGAATGAAGAGGAGTCTGGTGGTCGCCTGTGTCGGGCTGCCCACTGCAAGTGCTTCTCTCTCCAGCCTACTGAGACAGTAGCTGGGTGGTGTAGAAGGATAGGTAATTCAGGGGCAGGATGCTTCCCTTGCAAGCTCAAGGCTCTGAACTTGGTCCTAGCAAACTATAAAGTGGGGCGAATGGCTGTGAGCTGGATGCTGTGTCCCTTGTGTGCTCCCCTGCTGTTAAATGGAAGCCAGATCACATTTGTCACTTGAGATTAAGTCACACACGTGAAAAGCAAATGTGGCCATGGGGTTTCTAATTCTTGTCCTTATGTATGAGAGTAGATATTCATATAGACATATTCTACAGTGTGGCTTAAGGCAATGCCTGGCAAGGAGGGAGCCGTGAGGTAGCAGGAACCTAGGGCTCTAGAAGAGCGTAAGGCAGAACACCTCTGGGTGACATGGCATCTTCTTTAGGTAAGTTTCTTTGATACAAGAATTTGACTTTCAGGCAGACATTTGTGTTAGAATTGGCCAAATCCTATGTATGTTGAAAGGAAAAGTGAAACAGCTGCACAATAGGGAAATATTCCTATTGAATAAAGATCAAAATGGACTGTTTTCTAAGTAGTGAAATATCAGCTGCTAATAAAACAAAGTTCAGCAGCTGATAAAGAGTCCTGGGGAGGGGTCGGGGATTGTGGGTAGAGAAATAGATCAATGACTAAAAGCACTTGCTACATTTTCACAGTACCCTGCTCTTTCCCAGCGCCCAAAGGCTGGCCCACATTGGTCTGTCACTCCAGTTTTAGGAGATCAGATATCCTCTTTTGGCCATATGTACCAGGCACATTATCTGGTACACATATACAGGAAAACATTTATACACATAAATCAAATCTTAAACGGGGAAGCAGAAGAATAAAAAGAATCACCACCATCCTTCGTGGTGGTATTAATATCATCTACTTCCCAGAAATATTAAGTGACTCCAACAGATATATTTACTCAATACATACGTGTCGCAGGTACTGCTTTACATGTTAAGAGTATAGCATTACTTTCAAAGGATAAACGGCAAAACGACAAGAAGCCATTGAGGAAAAACAATGGACATAAAAATTAAAAGCTATTTATAAATGTATGTATCAGACAATAAGAAACTTATAAGGGAAGAAGAGACTTATAAGGGAATACAGTGTAATGGTATTTATATCTGAGTAATGTGATTTTATTCATCAGATGTCTGTAGTTTCACACTTTTTACATTGTACATAAGGCTGAATCAAAATTATGTAATTTATTTAGAAAAATTCAGTCCCATTTCTCCCATGATTAAAACTGAATAAAATCATCCTCTTTAAACTCATTTGCATCTACCCACCTTCCCAGTTCAGCACCTATGCACAGAAATCTCACACTCTAGCTGTAAAGAATGACTTTCATTCTCAAGTCTCGGCATCATCCTTGTCTCCAATATGGCCCTGGCCTCGTTCCCAAGCTGAGCCCTTGATCAAACTGGGTCCAAAAAAAGTAAATGACATGTTTAGCACAGAGCCTTGGGGCTCACTTTTCCCATTCAAGGCAATTCTCATTTTCAGAAACTAGATGACCGAGTTGACAGCCACTGAGCTGGCACGTGGTGCATCACGGCAGTAGACGGGACAAGTATATCAAGGCTGAACAGTGCAAGTGACGGTTGGCAAGAGTTTGAAGACCATATTTAGAGGGAGCTAAGCTAGGTAGGCTCTGAGCAAGCTTGTGCCACAGCATCAGAGACCTTAGATACCCACCAAGACCAGAGGAGGCCATGCATATCACATATTAGGTGTAGGCCATCCTTGCTGCAAAATAAAACAAAACAACAACAAAACAGACAAACAAAAACTCAAATAAGTCACATTTTTCTTCCTTCAAACCCACCTTCTATCCTCCATACTAGTGATGTGGTGTGAGGCAGGCAACATATACAGAATGTTTTTTATTACAACACTATATTAATTGACTGTTCAAATAACTGGGTTTTACCAAGGCTCTGGTAATTAATTTTAATTTTTAAACATTTATTTTCAGTTTTCCCCTCCTAATCAGCAGGTGAGGATCTGATTATAAACTAAATTCAGATGATATTTCCTTCTACATAAAAGCTATAATATAAATTAACTCTTGCAATCCTAGTTATTAAGACATAAGTATGATTTTTGAAGGATATTTAGAAAGAGAATTGGACATTACACTTTTGCTCTGTCTTCTTCATATTGTGGCTCCCATCTCAACTGTAAGCCGACTTCATCTTTATGTGCGCTTTCAAATGAGTTGAAAGAAGCAAGAAGATGAAATGAAACAAATGCCTTTTCCTAACAAAAGCAAAGACCCCAAAGTTCCCATCACTTATATCCTCCATGGCTACAACATGCTATTCCAACTGCTCTTGGTTTAAACTAGGAATGAAAAGTGTATTGACTAGGTATGTAGAGATATATCACAAAGCAGTTAAAGACTGCTAGACATAAAGGGTGACCAAAGTCTTTGCAGCATGCATAACCTCCTGCTGTCCCTTCCTTTCCCTCTGTCTCATTGTTTGTTACATTAAGAATTATGCAATTTAATATATGCAGAATACAACAGTTGAAGCACTGTCCAGTATGGGTTCCATCTTGTGGGGTGGGCCCTCAGTCAAATCAGGTATTGGTCAGGCACTCCTACAAGCTTTGTAACCCCTTTGCAGTAGCTTATCTTACAGGCAGGGCACCATTGTTTATCCAAGGACTTTGAACTGGGTTGGTGTTTACATTTCTCTTTTGGTAGCATAAAGAACACCTTCCTGAACCAAAGATACCAGAATGCAGGGATGAAAGCTATATGTCTGGTTTTATTGTTGCTGTTTTCCTCTTTTAGTTTGTTAGAATTTTGTTCCTGTAATTAAAGTTGAATACTTTTGAGAAATGAGGAATAAGGAAAGTAACTATTTTTGTAAAAAGCTATTAATTCAATAAGGGTAAGGAATTGGTTAAGCAATGGAACTTAACTATAAAGTTCCAAAGGACTCTTCATTCAGATTGCTTTCTGTCACTTAGTTTTTACCCATGTCAAAAAAAAATACAGGATTCATCTTGGATTTAGAATAAAAGGAAAATCTAAGCAATAAGCAATGAATCATACCTATAAAATAATGCCCTGCTAATGTAGAATGTAGCTGGATAAAAGAATTTTTGCAAATTTTCAAGATAGAACATGAAAAATATGTTTACAATCTTGATTTTGATTTTAGAATTTCCTATTAGTAGAAATTGGTTTTGGCTATCTAACTCTGATCCCAGAGAGATTTCTCCCAGCATATTAATTCAAAACCTAGTTGCATACATTTCTTCTCAGAACTATTCTAAAATAGGGGAGACTACAAATTCCTAACTGTAACCTTCTAAGCAAGTGCATAAACATTTCAAAACTGGATCCAAAGCCTTCTAAACTCACCTGCTTACATACTTCCAACTACTTCAAAGCCACATAAATCTTCAAAATTATCTTCAAAAAAACCTAGTCCACAGAGAGGCCACCATCATTACTTCTATCTGTACCCATACTTGGAAATGCAACCAAAGAAATAAAGAGGAGAATTCCAAATTCTTATCCCCAATCCAAACTGCAAGGAAAACAAGCATGTAAGGGACTGTGTAAGTGCCTCTGCTTTGATCCAGAACTGTGGGCTATAATATAGCTACCATTTGATAGGCACACTGGGAGACACAAAGGAAACAGGCCACAGGATACGACCTGCGTTTCTTCATATAAGGAAGAGAACGTGTGCCAGGAAATACCTAACACTGAGTGGTAAGGAAGGAAGCAATTAGCAGGCATGAAGCCTTTACTTAAGTTATCAGCACTGCTATTAATATGAATCAGAACCATGTATAGTAACTCATTGAAAGAATTTAAATTAATGAGAAATAAGTAGTGACAATAAAGGATTATAAAGAAGTTAATATAAACTAAGCTTGCAGACACACAAATACAAGGTCTTCTGCCATATTTTGAGTCCCATTGGTCCACTGCCATTCTAAGCACTATGCTTCAAAATCATTCTTCTTGGAAGAATCCTAAGGAAAAAGATTATATCCAGGAGATGGTTCAGAAAAAGACAAAGTGCTTTCATGTGAAGGCTGATGAGGGAGGAAAAGTTCAGTGGGAGAAAGTCTAGGGGTAAAGAAGATATCAGATAAACAGTTGAAGATCCCTCACACAGGAGACTTTACCCAGTGTGACACTCTAGAGCCCAGAATGAACAATGAAAATGGCAGTTATGGAGCCGAAACTGGGGCAGAAGAAAGAGTAATCTATTAGTTATCTGAGTCAGAACATAACAAAACTCTATCATTTCCCAATAGGCTTGTCAACCTCCACATGAGTCCTTTACTCTTAAAAGTGTCACTAGATGCCATCAATATACAAATTTGAAGGAAATAGGAAAACAAAAAAAAAGACTACCCACTAGCTGGAAGCTGGAACTCCTGGAAAGCGTGAACTTTATTTGTCTACCCTGACTCAGGAAGTGATTTTAAAATGTTAAGCTGCATATAAACCTTGATGAAACTACCACATAGTTCTTATATTGCAGCCATAGCATGACCTGTCTGTACAATATCCAAGTACAATGGAAATCAATAAAAGATTAGCGCTACTGCTCTTTCTCATCATCTGTCTCCCCAGATGAGAGGGAGCCTAAGGATGATAAATGACAATGTGGCTTTCCCTAAGTCCCTCGTGCCATAGGGACAGGGACCTAAAGTCAATATAAAAGCACATGTTCTGAATACTTAATCAGAATTTAATGTTTCTCTTTGTAAGAAAATAATAGAGGTTGTGAATTCATCTGGCATTTTTCCTCTTCCTTTTCTTTTTTTAAATTTTTCTTCAGTTTTTTTCTTAGAATGAGGATAAATATTGTATCAAATTATAAAGATGGACCACAACATGGTAGAACAGAGTAGGAACTAGTGAACATTCATTAGAAAGACTCTATGCATAAGTTATTTAAAATCTTAATCTGGTAATAAGAGAAGTCTTAATTTGAGGATATTTTTGTGACTTGTTTTGCTAGTTGTTACAAGGACTACTAAACCCAAAACAACATATGTCTTAACTATTAAATGTACTTTTATTTGCAAGATGCCTTCCTGTAGCTGTAATCCATTTAGTGTGAAATATGATGGTGCTGTTACATGTGAAAAATGTGGAGGTCAGTGTTAATAAAACATGCTCTGTAACCTTGATCTATCCTTCTTTGTAGATGTAAATGTCAGGCTAACGCTTCCATTGGAGATTTAGTAGAGTTAACTTTTAACAGTTAATAAAATTAATAGGTTTTAGAAGATACTCAACACCATTTATGGGAGAAACCAACATCAGAACAACAAAAAGACACTACTAGGACTGTAAAAATAAAGACTTAAAAATGCAAGTGAGGATTTGGGACCTGTGGAGTCTCACAGAGTTCTGGTCAGAATGTGAAACACACAGTGGTTTGGGAAAACACTGCTAGATAGAAAAAAATCTGTCAAAGAGTTACCATTTGACTAACCCTTCTGATTCGACATATATCCACCCAAAGGAATTGAAAAAGAGATCTCTTCCTAAACCATCACACATGGGTGTTCGCAGAAGCACCACTAACAGCATAAAGCTGGTAATAATCCACATGTCCAACCCTGGTGAGCAAAATATGACTTATTCTTACTGTGAAGTACCTGAGCATGCACGGGAATGAGGTTCGCATTGGCTCTCACTGCAATGTTGAACAAGGGCTTCAACGTTAAGCTAACTGGAGGAGACCAAAAACAAAAGTCACAAGTATGGCACATGACTGCATGGAATGGTGAAAACAAGGAATTTATAAGGACAGAAAGTAAAGGAATGGTTTCCTTAGGGACGGGGTGGAGGGTGGCAATGGAGGCTGCTGCTGAAGGCCAGAGTTGATTTGGAGTAGTTACCACAGTCTAAAGCTGACTTGCAGAGATGGCTCCACAATATTGTAAATAGACTCAGAAAAATATCAAATTTTACACTTTAAATAAATAAATTTGGCTGGCAAATGGAAGTTCAAATGTCTCATTATGATTCATGAAACTTAATAACTGACTATAAAAGAAGCACTGTGGATTCACTGTGACATGTCCCCATTCAATCATGTATTTGAACACTTGGGTCCCCAGCTACTGATGTTCCTTTGGGCAGGGAGGTACGGTTACAGAGGTGTTTCAGTGAGGTGGCATTTGTGGTTACAGCACAAACAGCCAAACTTCCAGGGAAGCTCTCTTCTGCATTAAGATGTCTCTGCTAGGTAACATGTTAAAATGACAATAAAAGCAACTAATAAAATAAATGAAGAATTATGTTCAAAACCCTAAATAGTTACTTCAGTGTTGTCCTTTTAATGAAATCTTCTTGAAACACAAACATCTTGTCCCTTGCACACATAAGACCAAGCCTCTCCCACAGGCAACCTTTTCTTCACCCGACTCCTTTCACTGCGTGGCATTTCTAACCACACAGTTTGCTCAAACCTGGTAATTTTATATAAAATAGATGTTCCCAAGACTTTATACCAAGTAGGTGGGTGCTATTTGATGACAGCATGATACATTTATATTCCTTTACTATAACACGATACTAGTAAAATATTTCTTTGCAGGAATTTTTTTAGTCTATAGCTCCCCAGCCTTGACAAACTCCCAGAGACTGGGGCAACTGAGAAGACATGCTAAATTCAGACTTAGTAGAACAAGTTTGTAATCCAAGCTCCTTGGAAGATCCCAGTAAGGATGTTGCAAGCTAGAAGCCTGCCGGAGTCACAGTGAGGTCAAGACCAGTAAGACCCAAGGCCAGAAATAAAATGTGGCTGTGGGCATCAATACAGGTCAAAAGTAGAATGCTCCTGCAGCATCCAAGAGACCCTAGGATCAAACCCCAGAACCATAAAACCACAAACAAGAAGAAGAAGAAGATGAAGTCTGGTTATAGCTTTATCACAGGAGGCAAGAAGGCTACTGTGGGCAAGCACCAGTCATGTGTAAGATATGCAATCTTCCCAGAATCCCATCTCTTGCTGACTTGAATCCAATCATGATTTAGAATGGAAAAGAATCTCATAACTTTAAAATATTGCAACAAGGAAGTGGAAAATGAAATAAAGGTTAAGAGAGGAGAAAGAAGGGAATGAGAGAGTATCATTTAAATTTAAACTAGTTAAGAGAGACCACTACATCAATATAGAATAAGGAGAAAACGATAAATGGAACAGAAAGCACAGGAGCTGAAGAAACGCACAGGCTCTGTGCCCATTAAATGACAGCTACACAAAGTCATCTATTGTAAAGTTTTCTGCAAATTATCCTTCAGCGAGAACAGTGAGCCAGTGAGCCAGACTGTTGGAATGTGAGCAAGAGGCTTGCTTGCTTCTGGAGAGGACAGGCGCCACAGGCTTTCCATCCGAAATGCAAACTCCAGGATCCTTTTTAGCAATTGGTCCTAACACATTTATACACTTTAGCTACAAAAATAAACTCCACAAACAAACAAAACAAAACAAAACAAAAAAACCGCAGCGAGTCTAATATTTAAGAATAGGATTAAATAAAGATCTATATATGTAATGCATTTTAAATGCATTAAATGTGATAGTTTGATAGTCAACATAAAAACTGTACAAAAATGCCCCAAAGCATGAACATATATAGACAGATTAAATAAATATACTCTGTGAACATATGTACACACAATCAATGCTGTGTAAAAGGCTGTGCATCATGCTGAGAGTGGTACTGGTTTTAGTTTCACAGCAAATCAAAACCAACACGAAATACCAATTCATACTTACTAGGATATACATACTTTAGTATATTAATATAATAAATAATAGTTATACATAATATGTAATATACTTATATAGAATATATTAACAATTAATAATATGATAACGTAACTAATAATGTCTATATTGTTATTAACCTATTTTTATATAATAATTTTTTTCTAGAAAAAAATCAAAACTTTGCACACTGAGGGTGGGAATGTGAAGCTATGCAGCACAATGTTTTAAAATTAAAAAATGTATTTAAAGTAGAATTACTATATGATCCAGCAATTTTAGTTATGGATACACACACACCCCAAAATCAGAGTCTCAAAGAGAAAGAGATATCCCTACAGTAACGTTCATTGCAGCATTCCTAACAGCCAAACAGTGAAGCAACTCAATTGTACACAAAGTTAATGAATAATCAAATATGATATATACATAAATAATGGGTTATTAATCAACCTTATGAACCTTGAAAGCATGCTGTGTAAAGTAAGCTAGACAAGGAGGAAATAATTTTCTGGGGGCTGGAGTGATGGCTCAGTGCTAAAAACATTTGCTGCTCTCGTGGTGGACCAGAGGTTAATTCTCAGCACCCAGGTTGGACAGCTCAGTCTAGCTCTGAGGATCTCAAACACCTTTCTGGCATATCTAAGGGTATGAACACACACATCTACATATGCGCAAATGCACATGAATTAAAAACACAGATAAATGACGTTTTAATGACCCCACTGTTATGACTTTCTTTTAAGACAGGCAAACTCAGTGAAAGCAGAGTAGAATAGTGGTGTCAGGAACTGGAGGAAGCAGAAACCTGTGTCATCATGGGCTGGAGTCTAGACTGTAGACAATGATGATACTTAATTCCACTCAATTCTATACTGAAAAGTTTAAATGGTGACTTTTTATTGTGTATATTTTTATATGAGTGATCCTGGTGGTTCCGGGTATCATCATTGTGTGTGTGTATATATAGATATTTTTTTCTTGTTTCAAACAAGTTTTACAATAATCTCAGAAAATAATCCAGTACATTATTGAAAGGAGAATTAGATCCACATGGGGATTTCCCCACACCTTCCAAACATGCAGGTTCATATAAGTTCTCTATCATCAGATGGTAACAAGGCTTAACTGGCTGCAGAGGTTTCAGCAAGGCAGTGTAATGGAAACATTTAAGAGCATATTCTGTTACTGGAATGGCAGGACACACTACCTAATATACAGACCCTCTCACTGTATCCTGAGCATACGCTCAATGAAGTATTGGCCTGTGTCTTGTACATATTTCTCAAGGACTCTGACTATTCTACTTGGGGAAAAACATGGTCATGGTATTAGCTCCATTTTCAGCATGAAAACACATCTTTTTATGTGGTTTTCATATGTGTATTTCTTAGTTATACAACTAGTAGAAAAATGAAAACTGTACCTGTATCATCTGAAAATTATAGATAACTTATCATGTCCATAAATAATAATCTTGGTGGCACACAGATTGCACCCCTGAAAGCCACAATGAAATACTATTGGCTTTTAGTTAAAGTGCTAAAAGCATTTGCATACTGAAAAATATAATTTTTCTTCTCTTTCTAATACACTTCATTTAGAATGTGCTATATTTAGTAAACATATGAAGACAGATAGGTCATCACATATTTTGTTTCAAAATATTACATAGGGCAAAAATTATTTATTAAAAAAGGGGACATTGAATGTTAATAGGGATGAGAGCCACAAACTGTCCAAAACTTAGACTTCTTTTCCTCCACACATAACTAAGTCAGCTTTTCCTATCAGAATCACACAGCCAATATCAAGCACAGGCAAACGAAGCTGACTCCATATGCCTCTTAGAAATGCTACAGACATGGCAAAGGTCTACCGTCCTCAGAATGCTAAGCATTTCAAAGAAGAATATTCTCCTCTTTCTCCCATCCATCCATGTGTAAGCACTTAAACCAGACACACTTTAGTGCAGAGCTGTAGAAGAGCAAAGATCATTTCCATATTAGCTTTGCGTTAGTCAACTCCAAGTTCCTTTCCCACTCTGTCTCCCACAGCACTAACTGTTCTGAGTTGGCTTCAGAACCAGGGAAGGGCATCCTTTAGCCACTGTTTAACACCACCGTGAACCTCTTATCTAATGTGAACAACAAGACACCCTGGATCACACACACACACACACACACACACACACACACACACACACACACAAGCAACTATAGAACTTATAAACTTATAAGCCTGACGGTTGAATAGTTAAGAACCTGCTTGAGGAAATGACAGGGATATATGTGTGTGAGTATAGGTAGAGGTAGACAGGCAGGTAGGTAGAGAGACAGGCAGACAGATGGTGTGGTGGTTTGATTAGAAATGGCTCCCATAGATTCTTGTTGGAATTCTTGTCACGAAAGTGACACTATTAGGAAGTGTAGCCTAGTTGGTGTAGATGCGGCTACCTCGTTGGGGGTAGGCTTTAAGGTCTCCTATGCTCGAGCTCTGCCCAGTGTGGTACACCGTCTCCTTCTGCTGCCCGTGGATCAAGATGTGGAACTCTCAGATCCTTCTCCAGTACCATGTCTCCTTGCATGCTGCTGTGCTTCTTACCATGACGATAATGGACAGTAAGATAGCGTCAATTAAATACTGTTCTTTATGATAGTTATCATTGTCTTACTGTCTCTTTATAACAATAGGAGCCCTCAGTAAGGCAGACAGAAAGACAGACAGATAGATGGATGGGTTACTGATAGCATATTAATAGAGAAGATTAACTTATAATCCTACATTTCCATCCCAAGACATTAAGGTTTGACAAATAATAAAAGTGAAGAGAACTTCTTTAAATTTTTGAACAATGTCTCATGTAGCCCAGGTTGGCCTTGAAGTTGCTAGCCAAGGATAACACGGAACTTCTGATTTTCCAGCCTTTACCTCTCCAAGTGCTAGGATTACAGGTATAAACTACCATGCTCAAATATTCTGAAATAACTGTAAAAATATGACTGTTGAAAGCTCACAGATAATTTGATGGGACTGAAGTTAACATACAGGTTAAAATCAAGATTCAGTGTGACTCAGCATTCAAAATATTGACATCAGTTTGTAAACATTTAGGGCGAAATAACTGTCCCTTTCCTTCAGTAGCACGACATTATATTTTATACTCAAACATATGAAAGCTCCCTGGCTATAACCAGCAGCAGTGAAAGAATGATGCATCCACTTACTTCCTAACAGGAAAACCACCAACAGGAATGTTTGAAGAGTTTCAAAGTTTTCCTTGGCCCAACGATTAACTATCCAACTTGTCACATGTCTTTTGTGAAACACTGTAATTTGGTCCCTTCAGGACTTGGACTCCTGGAGTGGATCCAGGGCCCAGGATTTCCACAATTCTTCCCTTCCATCCTTACAATTATTTATATAACCCACATTCATTCCTTTGTGACTCCTCCCCTGACCTGCAGAACAGTTCTCTACCAGGGGTTCCACGGCCACCCCACATGGGTGGGACTCTGGAACTAAAGCAACCAAAGAACAGAACACCCACCCAAAAAAGGTAAGACCGGTTACCTACATCAGGAACCATTTCAAATGTCCTAACTCCAGATGCCTAGGTAGATCTTAGAGAAAAAACACAAACGCAGAACACCAGAAGCCAGCAACCTTATAGCATGAGGCTCTGAGAAAAGGCTCTTTCTAACACTCTTCTTTTCTCATAATTCATTACTCCCAGGTACTAACCTAGGCAAGAACTTGTGTCTTCTGAGAGAAAGAAAGGAACACTTTCCTTTTTGTATACTCTGTGATAACCATGCACCCAGTGAACAGTGCAACAATAGTAATCAATCGAATGCTTTCACTAAGATCTACGAACAATTACTATCATCATTAGGGTTTCACTGTGTGTGTAACCACCAACCCTTACCATCACTTTTAGGATCTCACTGTGTGTGTAGCCAACACTACAGGAAGCATTCTGAACTCACCATGCACTCCTCCTGACAAGCACCACATCATCACCAAGATACATGCTGAATGAGGCAGGTGGGAAGGAGTAAACATAGATTCAGGAGCCAAAATTTATATTAAATTACTTTCTCTATTTCTGATTCCCATTGAAGAAGAAGGTGAAATGAAGGGATACTGCTGCCCAAATGGGCAGGCAGAGGTGTGGAAATACTCATTATTCTCTTTGAGTTTAAGAGTCAGTTCATCTCCAGGTCAGAAATGTAAGGAGGTCAAATTCCCAGGGAGCATCTGTCATTTCAGGTAGCTAACATACCCTGCTTAGTAGTTATCTTTTTGTAACATTGTTGTGAAAAAAAAATGCCTCTGGTTACAGAATTACTCAACCAGAAGATCTATGTAGTAAGAAATAATTTGAAGGCAAAATAAAACCAAGAACACAGCAAAAAGAAGAAAAAAATGTTCTACCAAAATCCTGGAGGTAAAATGAAAATAAAGGCTCTCTTTAAAAAAAAAAAGTGATTCAGCATCTCATTTATTTGTGAAATCCTGGCATACCACATAAACTATTTATGTTTTAGCTAAAGATGAGAGGTAGGGTTTTATTTTTACACTGAGAGTAGCACACCAGACTGGCCGGTCACTTTTCCATTAGCAGATTCATGATGGAATGTTGACAGTCCTTTATATAACAGGCCAAGGAGTCACAAGAATGAGCCCAGTGCAGTGCAGCTCTAGATGTGAAGTAGACTCATGAAAAGAAGCCTCACTGAGCAGGACAGGGCTTGCGAAGAAGGACAGCCGGCACTGGTCTGCCAGTGGGAGCGCCACCCGTCTCCTATGGCACTGCAGATGAAAACCAGCTATTTTTACACAGTTTCGCGTGGAGAAAAGTTGCAACTTTTCCAAAAAGTCATTCCACAGATGAATACTATTTACATTTATAAAAATACCATTTATATTCAGTGCAAATCCATGAAGGACATCTTAAATTCCTTTTCTTGCTTGCTCCCTGGGGAATGAACACAGCATTTTTCTATCACAATCCAACTTCACATGAAAAAAAAATGTGGCTTTCTCTATTTAGAGACAAATAATGGTATCTTCAGCTTTTTCTTAAAGGCTTCATTTTCTAAACTTTTCAAACTCTTTCTGTCTCTCTCTAACTGTTTAAAGGCCCAGTAAATAGGTGGGTGATGCTCTAATGTACAAATGTCAACCCCTTTGGACATATTTCTGGCTTCTCTGATTATTAATATCTTTGTAAATTCATCCAAGTGAATCTAAACAGTCATGGGTTATGTTAGCAAAGGCTGAGGTAGACAAACACCCCAAATATAAAGATAAGTGGACGCTAGGCAAAGTCTAGAGTTAACTTCAGACGATTCTGAAACGGCACACTTTGGGTAGCACCCAGGATGCCAATCCCTCTTAGGAACAATTGCTTGACAGGGAAGAAAAAAGGCATAGCTGTGTTTGAGGCTGAGGCCCACCCGCCTGAGTTCAGAAAGGCTTTAGTAATGTGTCCCATAATATTACTGTGCTCAATACAAGAGTGCAAAGCCAACCTCCTGCTCATTCACTGAGTCTGCATCTAGTGGTACATCTCTGCCAAAGAATCTCTCTGCACTGAGTTAGGACCAATATTTATATGATATACTACAAAGTGAGGGGAAAAATGTAAGGAAAACTAGTCTCTTATTCTCAGAAATTGAGTAGTAGTGACTGAAACACACTATCTTCACGCATATAGAATTTATTATAAAATATAAAACATATACTAAAAGTCTTCAAGCACTCACATATGCATTACTTGTTTGAGCTAAATAGATACTCAGTTAATTGGTTAGTATGTCAACAGTGAAGATGTCAATGATCAAGATCCCACTACACACTGAGCTTCTGGGGTTATGTACTAAGCATTAGTACTCACTGATGCTTAGACTACAGCTGGAATTTACAAACTGGTCTAAGTATGCACACAGTTGGGAGATATGGGAGAAGATTACAAGGCTACAGTTATTTAAACAAAATGAAGTCTTGATTTACAAAAGTCTCGCTAGAGGTCATCTGGTCCTCTAGTATTTAAACTCTTAAAGATGCTGTATTGAGGAGAAGTGACACTGTTACAGCCACAGGGAGGTAAGTGCAGGCAGATTGTGTTAGCCCCTCAACAGGCTTCAGCAGGCTGCCAATCCCTCCTTGATACAGCAAAGAACGTGACTGCATTCCCTGAAACAAATTCAGGTTTGCAAATTATTTCTCTCAAACAAACCTTTAACAAAGAAGATTTTGTAGAGACAATGAAAACCTTTTACATCAGACACTAACCTATCTGTGACTCCTCATAGGTTGGGTTGCAGAACTCCTTTATCAGAAACAAACTTCTGATTAAATATTAGGAAGAGGAAGACATTTTTAAAACTTAGGCTTTCTTTAATTCAACATTTATTAGGTACAGTTATGAAGCCTCTCTGCCACTATGAATAGCAAGAATGTAAAACATATAATTCCTGATTTCCTTAGGAGATATTCATAGTGTTTTAACAGAATATTCTCCTCATCAAAACATTTTCAAATTGTCATAGGAATATAATGTTTTATCACAATCCAGCATACAATTCTCAAAAATCAAAACTTCAATTATAAAAATTCTATTACAATTTTATATGAGAAAACAAAAGCAATCCTGAACAATAAGAGAAATGCTGGAGGCATCAGCATCCCTGATCACAAGTTCTACTTCAGAGCTATAGTAATAAAAACCGAATGGCGTTGGCACAAAACCAGATCAAAAACACAAGTGACAGCGTATGCCTGAGAGAACGTAGGGCAAACACTCCTCCATTGCTGGTAGGAGTTCAAACTTACATAGCTACTTTGGAAATCAATTTGGCAGTTTCTCAGAAAATTGAGATCTATCTACCTGAAGACCCAGCTATACTGCTTCTGAGCAAATACTCAAAGGATGCCCATCCTACCACAAGGACTCCTGCTCAACCATGTTCATTGTAGCTTTATGCACAATAGCCAGAAACTGGAAACATTCTAGACTTCTCTCAACTAAAGAATGGATAAAAAAAAATGTGGTACATTTACACAATGGAGTATTACTTAGCTGTTAAAAAAATATCATGGAATGTGCAGGCAAATGAATGAAACTAGTAAAAAAAAAAAATCCTATGTGAGGTAACCCAGACCCAGAAAGACAAATATGGGATGCATTCCCTTGTGAGTGGATATTTGAATAGACTTTGTGAGTAGGCTGGGAACAATGGTGATAGGAACAGAGATGGGTGGGAAGGGTATGGGGGACAGTGTGGGGAGGGACAGCTGGAATTTGGGGGCTTTGGGAAGTGGTATGGAAACTGAATGCTGTAGAAACGTCCTGGGACCTATGAGGGTGACCCATAAGGACTCCTAGTAATAGAGGATCTAGAGCCTGAAGTGGCCGTCTTTTATAGATGGGCCGTCTTTTATAGATGGCCAGGTCTCCCAGAGGCAAAAGTGGGTTTCATTTGGCTGAGATGTTTGCCAACAAGGTCCTGTGGAGATCCCTAAACCTAGGTTGATGCTAGTACAGGTTACTCTATGCAAACTGACAGCAGGATCAGCATTGATGAGGACAACATCAACACTACTCACTGTGGAGAGGTGGAGCTGGTGCCTGAGTGAAGCCTTCACTTCTACACTTTGGACGCTGGTGTGGGAAGGTACTCTGCAGGCTGCCAAAAGAGAAACATGGACACCAACCTGGCCACAAAACCCTCCACCTACATCTGTCCTGCCTGTAAGATGTGCTGGCAAATGGCGGTGTAGAACTTCTACACAATGTCTGACTTAACTTGAGGCCCCTGCCACTTCTACTGCCTGGATAGTCAGGAACCAGAGATTGAACAGCACAGAAAATTCGGACAGAAGCAGACATGACTGGCAAACATGCAAAAGACAAAAGCGAAGACCATGAAATGAGCCATAATAATATTCTGCTCTACTCATAGATCAGCCCCTTGTCCAGGTGTAATCGGAGAGGCTTCTTCACGCAGGAGATGGAAGTGAACATTAGGCAAACATTACTTGAAGAGTCTAAATTGGAGGTCTCCACTGGATTCCTCCCCTAAGAGATTGGCAATCCCAAGGAGAAGGGAGAGGAAGATACAGGAGTCAGAGGAGATAAATGACCCAAGGAGAACACTGCCTACCAAGTCAACTAAGCAGGGCTCATATGTGCTCACAGAGACTGAAGAGGGAAGCATGGGGCCCGCATGAGTCAGCACCAGGTCCTTTATGTATATGTCATGACTGTTAGCTCAGTGTTCTTGTGAGACTCCTAACCGTGAGAGTGAGCGTATCTCTGACCCTTCTGCCTGTTCTTGAGACACGATTCCTCATGTTGGGCTGCTGAGAGGAATCTATCTGATGCATTTCCAAACTCTGACCTCCATATGAATTTCTCCTGGATACTTACTCCAGGATGGGAATATCTGACTCTGTCTTAGTTTATGCACAGCACCTGACTGAAATACAAAGCTGAACAAGGTATATCTTCTGATACAAAATAATGAGTGGATCTTGAACCCAGAGAAGTTCTTACAATGTCCCTTGATCCACTCATCTGGTTTCCAATTTACCAAGGCAATGGTCCAGAGAACTTAGCTCTACAAAACACGATTTTTTCAATCCTCCCTGCTATAATGCTCACATGTGCAAATAGTTTTGTTTCTCTGTCAATTTCTAAATATAGTTGATTACCCAAGGGACAGAGGAGTATCAATCCACATAGTCTAGCTGAGAAGTAAAAATGAACCTAGGCCTGTGCATGGCTTAACCCAGTCCAGATCACTGGGACTTGTACGTAAATACAACACAATGGAAGCACAAAATATAACTAAGGAAACCCAAAACAACTAGCTCACAAACTAGTTGCAATAACTAGTTGCAGTGTTGGTGTATGAGAGAGGGGGGAAATTATGAAGTCCACACAGAATCAAGAGCTCCAAGATGATGGCGAGATCCTCCTTGACAAATCCCAGGGGCGACCGGGAGAAATCCAAAGGTGACAGACTTCCTAAGGGCAGTATCAGTAGCTAGCTTGCTGCAAACTGAAAAAATTCTGCTTTGCCTGTTGTATTGCAACTTTTTATTTAAAGGTCACCCTTATGAAAAGATTTTCATACATACTCAGAAATACTGTTAAATATTAGCATGCCAATTAAATATGCAAATATTTCATCAAGAGTTATGTATTTAGCCAGGAAATTGCTTTGGCGTTATCAACAAATGGATTCTAACATGTACATGGAAAAACAAGAGTTCCATCATAGCCCTGTAGTGTTGAAAACAAAACAAAAATACAGAACAAAGCTGGAGTACTTACATTAATACCTGTCCTCAAAATTAACTGCACATTTCTTCTCATCAAAACCACTTGCTACTAGCCAAAGACTAGAGAAGAAGCATCAGTGACCAAAAGAACTAGCTCAGCAGACCCACACTTAGAGTCAGCTGACTTTGGATCGATGCAGAGAGTGCTGAAACAAGACATCTGTATGCAAAACCAACAAGAAAAACAAAACCAACCAACAAACAAAACAATTCTAGCCAACTCATATTTATTCACACACAATAAATAGGTAACTTCAAATGGAAGTGTTGACGTAGTAGACTGTGCACCATGGCAGGATGTATATAAGTTAGACACTATCAAAGTTCCACTCTTTTGCTTTGTGAAGACATCAAGAGAGTGGAAACAGAAGACTAGTAGAACTTGTTTTCAGCATATACTAATAAATGGCTATTGTGCAAAACATAAAATGGTCTTGTGAATTAAAAAAAAAAACCTAAAACATAGCATGTGCACAGAAAACTTAAACACACTAAAACATATTAAAAACTAGGCTAATGACCATAACAAGAGACACACATAGCAAGTTAGTAAGCACAAAGGGATGCACAAATGATATACCTGAATGTCCCAGTCACAAACCTAACAACACCAAACGCTGGGTCGGGGGTACTCTATTCTATCCAGTATTGGGGGAAATGGAAAAAGGAACAGCTACTTCTGAAGTGTCTGGCAGTTTCTAGATCATTGCTGTAGAATCCAACATTTTCCCTTTTTGTTGACAAGGAGTTGAAAATAGGTCTACACAGAATACCTGTACATAGCTGCTTTCAGCAGCTCTGTTTATAACTGTAAAGCTCATACCATTCTGCTGATGGGTAATATAACATAGAAGGCCATGCATGGACAGTTATCTAGATGGAGGGGAATTGCTATCTCCTGCTCAATGCTTCTATCAATGGAGAAGTGCTAAAAGAAGAAACCTATGCTTCTTAAAGAGGCAGAATTAGAGAGCAATGACTCCACTTGGGTGTTCAGACATCTACTCCATTCACCAGGAGATCGCCACAGAGTCTGGAGCTGTTCTACTCCACAGAAGACACCTACCCTCTCAGGATGCGGTCCACAGTGCAAGAATACTCTCTTCCTGCTGGCCTTCCTTTCTTTAGAACAAGCTTACAACATCTAATGCCTAATGAACAAGATGTAGCTTCGAGCAGAAATTGGGATGGTTCTACACATGATCCCAGCATCCTGAGACAAGCAAGCCCTGCACCAACAGCTCTTGCTTCTTGATGGCACAGGGCAGAAAGGCAACCTAGCTTCCTGATGGGTACAGTAGCTTCCTAATAGACTGCTCAGTGACACTGTTTTTTTTCTTTTTTTCCTTAAACATCTAACTGCATAACTCTGCTATCACTCCTCCTGGAATACCACTGCTACTTAAAATTTCAAAACCTCAATTATAATCACTGATCTTTAATAATAAAGACACCAGCCTACTCACTAACTTTGACACCTTAATAACTACGCGTGCAGTCTTGAAAACCAGACTACATGAGATATATTTAAAGAAGTAAGTACATAGGAGCTTTCCTTTAATTGGGATGAAGTCATCTAATCCCCGAACAAACCAAAAAAAAAAAAAAACCTTTAATAACCAAATTCTGAAACCACTAAAAATGGTCAACTATCACAGGCTTCAAACACAGCATAATAATAATAATTATAATAATAATTTTATGCACTAACTGTACTGTCTTACCAAAATACAGAATTAGATATCTCTTAAAACTGGTATGATAAAGAAACATTTATTTACTTAGTTATAAGAGAATAAAATTATTAGGATTACAAGCATCCCAAATGTAAATAATGGGCTAATATCGCTCATATTATCTTGGATATTTTGTCCTTCTGCATGTAGAATCTATGAGGAGGACCACACATTTCCTTTTAGTAAGCAAAACACAATAGTTCAAAAGGTACGCAATCCCAGATATCAAGTCAGTAATGTGGAAAAACTGCTTTTGTTATAGTTTATAAGTTCAACATGGACAGGCCATTTTAAGAAAACAAAATAAAACAAAAAGTAATGTCCAATCTAACGAGACACTTTTTTTCTTAATATGTTATGATTATCTGTCCTGCTATATGTCACTAACATGAAAAATAATCTATAGAAAAATAACCTACTTTTAAAAAAATACTCTATCTGTAACCTACTAAACTATAAATCCAAGCCTGTCAGAATTACCTTCCTTTTATACTGTTGGAACACAGCCCAGAATTGACGATACCAGAACTCCAGATAGAATCACTGAACCTAAGTTCTTGCTACTTGGAGAAAATGCCATCTTCATGTAATATCATATACTTTTATCTCAAAAATATAATTTTCTTTAATATAAAAAAATCAAAATGTCAATAATTGTGTAATAATTAAATTGTCTATCATCATGAGTCTACATGAAGGTTCTCCGGTAAATTCCCTCCCGGACACAAGGCTGTTGGTCTGCAGTATGGCTTATCTCCATACCAGCTTACTTTAAAGGGCAGGGCTTTCTCTCTTTCTCTGTATGTTCACCCTACAGGCAGCTGCCAAATTTATAGCTTGTGTGACCTGGGATTCTTCTTTTAAAGTCTAATAAAAGTGTCCTTAAGCTCAAAAAAGGTGTAGGCGTGTGTGTGTGTGTGTACGTGTGTGTACAAACTTAAACTAAAAACCGGAACACTGAAATGTCTGGTAACTTCAGTCTGGAAATTCATATTTGTGCAGAGTGTACAGAAGTGCAACCACTCCCTGGGTACAATTGGGTGGGACAATTTTAGTCTCCACAATTGAGTCACACAGAATTCACCAAATTCACACATATTCTTAAAAACACACCCTTAAAAATTTTACAATCCATAACTCAGCCAAAAGACAATAGAATCATAAAAGTAGCAACATAAAATAAACTTCTATTTTTTTCCTGAGAAAATTAACACAGGAGCTACCTAAAGCTGGTTTCCATGGGAATTTATATAAATCAGATGCTTGAAATATGTATGGGTATAATAAAAAAAGAAATAGACGTTACAGAAGATGATACTAAGATGAAGAAAATCAAGCAATCTACACAGAAGCAAGAACATAGTATCTTCTGTTTAGGCTTTTTGATTTTACCTTACTGAAAATGTAACAAAGGATCTGTATGTCTTCACAATGGATTTTGTGGACATGTATCTAAGACTGCCTTGGAATACTGAAGTCATTGACAAATATGAGCCCTCAGAGTAAGGTCAGCAGAAACACTCCTTCCTCTGCTTCCATTACAGCAGAGTTGAGGATGGAAGCAGAATCCTGGCCTCGCCACATCTGACTTGATTCTCTCCCACAGTACCAGACAAGCTACTGCAGCATAGCCCTGTTCACCTTAGAGTTGGGAATGGCTCTAATTCTAATGTAGTAGTCAAAACCAAGACAGTTTCCAAGCATATCCAAAGCATTATTAGAAGAATGATGTGTCAACTTGAGTTTCCTGATTTGAGGATCAGAGTTTACAAGGAAAACCTTAAACTGAAAGTGTAAAACTTTATGGTCACAATAAGGAGAGGGTGTCAAGTCCCAATGTGTCTTCTGATCCCTTTGGAGGCTGGAGTCACAGACTTAATGTAATTTTCCCTCTTCCTATCTCTGTTATGAATTAGTAGAAACCAGCATGCTAGGACAGAGAGGACTCCCACTGTGTGCCAAATCCTCACAACTTCAGTATTCTGGTTTCCTTGATTAATGGGAAAGTCATTGATGTTTAAAAAAATTAAATGGAACACTCTAAAGTCTATCTTCAGTAAATACAGCGCATTAAATATAATTAAGACTCCCTTTAAAAATTCAGGACATGAAATTGCCTCGGGTTTCTCTTTTAAATAAATTTCACATTCTGTTTGAAATATTTCAGCCCTAGACACTGAAGGTATAAAAGATGAGAGTGAATTTATATTAATTTGAGTTTTACTCTGGAATTAGTCTTTCATATTCTAGTTTTTTTAAGCAAGCCATACTATTTTAACGTTTATATAATTCATTCTCACCTTTTCAAACTGCAGTTAAAACACATGATTAGGCATATGCTATTATTCATGCCAACTTGCTTATTTATGTTTTCAGCCAACATTATTAACTCATTCAGTAAATATATGCTTAGCATATACTCAGCCAAGCCCTGCCTTCATAAGTGAGACCCTTTGACAGTCATAGTTGTCCACATTTTTGCAATAACATAAGGAAGCTTTTCTCAGATTTTAATGTAGGAAAGGACTTAGAAGAACTACATCAGGAGGTTACAAATTGGAAGCCATATGTGAAGAAATGACATAACACTAATACTATTTACATAGTTCTAGAAAATGGAAGGAAACGCAGACCATAAAAAAGAATAGGAAAAGTATATACACACAATTTAAAAAAAAACAATAAAAAAGGAAACATATAGATGATATGCTAAGAAAGAAAGAGAGAAAGAAAAGAAAAAAGAAGGAAAGAAGAAAGAAGGGAGGGAGGGAGAGGAGGAAGGAAGGAAGGAGGGAAAGAAGGAAGAAAAAAAGAAAATTCATTTTATTTTTTTACTTATCTGTGTGTGTGTGTGTGTGTGTGTGTGTGTGTGTGTGTGTGTGTGTGTGTGTTCATGCATTCTCTTGCCCATAGTGGCCAGAAGAGGGCATAAGATCTCCTGAGTCTGGAGTTAACAAAGTTGAGAGTTGTCCAATCTAGATGCTGGGAATCAAACTGGAGTTCTCTGTGAGAGCAGCTTATGCTCCTTCTCTAGCTCTCTCTAGTTTATACACGTCGTATACTAGTTAATCATCTTTAGAAGCTGAAACACTAAATGATTAACAGCTCCCAACCTGAAACTTGTGCTTCCTGCACAAGTGTGAACCCCAGTGCCCAGCACTCAGCCTTCCAGCACAGCAGTGACCTTTCATCTTTTTCTCTTTGCCACTAAACTTCTTGAGGGCAGGATCCATGCCAGACACAGGTTTAGATCCATACAATGGGAATCACTGCCCACCACAGACTGTTAGTTAGTATTATTGACTGGTAATCTGCATTTCCATAGTTTAATGCTGAGACCAGATAGATTGTTGTGTTGTGGTGCTGGTTTTGGTTTTTCAGATGAAAGAAAGAAGAAAAGAAAGAGGAAGGGAGGG
>NW_021604744.1:4733371-4743497 GCF_004785775.1 Grammomys surdaster | reverse complement strand
AGTAGGCATGGAACATACAAAGCTTGTGCCTCCTAGGTGGCATGACGCCTAGCACCAAGGATGTTGTGCTAGTGAAACCATTCCAGATTGTAACTTTGTATGCAGTTGTTTGGCTCTGGAGTTGTCTTCAGCCTAATTACATGTTTGTGCAATTGTATATATTCAAATGATGTTGAGGTATATTTAAATCATGATTAGAAATCACTAAAAATTATTTCACAAAAAATTCTGATATTCAATATTGAAAAAATATCAATGTCTCAAAATCTGTTTCTGAATTTACGTGGGCAGGACCAGACCCAGGTAAGAGGGAAGGCATCCCGGGAAGAACAAGGGTGGGCATCGAGATCAGCACTGTCAGATACACATGATGTCAGAGCCAAGCACAGGAAGGGCTGGAGACTGGCAGAGGCAGAGTGGAAACCAAATCACACAGAATCCTAACACCATGCTAGTCATTAGGCTGGTGCTCTGTAAATAATGGGAACTACCAGGGACTTAGGAGCAGCCACTGGTAAAATTCAAGCTGTCAATCAAGAAGTTTATGGGTGGAAGTTATGCAGGCAGGAAGACCAGGTAGGAAACTATTGCAGCAGACAGATTCAGTTGAAAACGGAAAAGCAGGGTGGTGTAGACCACATTCCAGGTGACAAGGTGCAGGGACAACTGGATGTGAAAGCGCGGGAAGAGAAGATACCCATGTGGACGGGTATTGATGTACAATAACAAAACCTGGGCTTATATGTGAAACATTTTTACCAAGAGAACAAGATGATAAATATTTCGGTACCTGGCACTGTATGATGTCAGAGCTGAATCATTACAGTATCTTGAAAGCTCTGATGGCCCCATGAGCATAAACCTTTGAACAACTCAACACCATTAACCTAGGAATTTAAAACTCAAACAGCAAGAACATAGGCACACAGTATGATCAAGGCAGCAGACTATGTTACAACAAAGCAGGAAGACCTCCAGCACCAACATTAGGGTGGTTACATAATCTGTGTAATGAATTATAATGAAACAGGCCAAAACAACTAGACTGCGTTATTTGATGGCCAGTGTTCAAATGCTGTTTTCTTTAACTCTTATTAGCTTCCCAGAGACTGTTCCATTCTAAGATATGGCGGGCCTGAGAGCCATAGACTTGGCATTCTATAAATATTTGTGAAGTGAATTACATGTGTTTAAGAACCAGATGTTATAACTAACTTCGAGTGAGCCTGATCCACAAATGATATGTAGGAATCATACAAGCTGGTGACATGGTATACTTCATCATAGTACTTACAATTATGAATAAGAAGGTAAGTGGTCTAAGCTCTAAATTCCCTTCTAGATGCAATAAACTTTATGCTGAAACTTTGGATTGGGGATCAATTTGGTTATGAAAACCATGACACTGTCAATCATTTCAAGGACAGTTATTAGAAACTTCTTCAGCTGATCTCTAGCATGGTCAAGTTTTGGAGAAGTCTCAATTAGTTTGAGTTGCTCTGACACCATCAACAGACTAGGCAAGTTCAAAAACAATGTATCTATTCCTCCCAGTTCTGGAAGCTGGAAACCCATGAGGAGAAGTGCCCCTGGGGAAACCCATTCCTTAGGACCACAGAAGGACTCCATGATTATTTATTATTATATTAAGATCCAGATTTTAACAGGAATGATGGGAAGACATAGCGTTCAACCAAAGAGCAACTTCTTTATGTCCAACAAAGACATTCAATCGTGAACATCAACAGAAGAAAACAATCATAAAAACATTACGAGGATGCCTCCAGCCAGACATGAATAATCTTATCATCAAAGGGACTTCACATGAAAGCTCTTCCACACATAGAAATGGAAGATTGATTGTCACTAATTATAATTCTGGGTCAACGCTTAGAAAGAACATATTTCCATGGAAGATAACACTGAATTATTTTCCTCAGAACATCCTACTGAAGCTAGTCTCCAGATTCATATCAGAAACGCATAGCACTGAAATGATATTTAAGCAGAAGAGATATTGACAAATATGTATATGTACATATGTTAGCGTAAAAGCGTAAGAGCTCACTTTATATAAGGCGTTTGTTAAATCCCTTTGATAAGATTATGAGAAGTTTCATGAATGTTGAGAAAAGGAGGCAAGGCTTGAAAAATACTTATGAGAAGGCTAGATGTAACAACATCAGTAGGACCATCACTTCCAGGGTTGTGCTTCTCATCCTGTAGACTAGCCCATGGCCCTGCAGCACAGAGATGCCCTGGGAATTTGAGATAAAAAGGCAGAATCTCCAACCCAATTCTGTACCTTTTGAGTACCAATCTCAACATGAGAGTTCAAATCCGTCTATGCATGTTCTAAGTTTAAGAAAAGAGGTTCTAGAAAAATTGAGCTGCCATTTGTGATGTAGCAGGAATGGCTAAGAGAAAGTATTTCAAGAGGAAAAAAAAGGTTAAAATAAAAAAAACCTAACTTCAGAGCAGGCAGTAGAGAATGTAATATCCATGGGTTAGAGAGAGGGCTCTGTGGTTAAGAGCACAGGATACATTCAAAGAGGACTGAGTTCCATTTCTGACATCCACATTAAGTGTCCAACAACTCTAACTGCAGCTCCAGAGGAATCAGGTGTCTTTTACTTCTACTGACACATGCATTCATATTGCGCACACCATCACACTGACATAGATACACACACACACACACACACACTTAAAAGAAGATAATATTCTTCATGTTTTGAAATCTGCTGGTGGGCTTTTTATTCTCTTTTGTACTCAGAAGAATAACGGGGAAAGTATCAGATGAGTGTCACCAGATGGAGACAAAAGAATATCCAAGTGGCCTACTTTCCCAGGCAACCCTCTTGGCAAAGCCTACAAACTTGGGAGGTAATCGGTAGCAAAGACAGAAGGCAGATGGGGACAAGCAAGCAAGGCAGAGTCGGACCTCTCTCTTCCTCTCTCCCTTGGGCCAAGGTTCTAGAGGTAATTGGCAGGTCGACAAGGAAGCTCTCTGCAACCTAGTGGAGAATTGTGGCTAAGAAGGCTGAACCTGCAGCTCTCAACTTCCCAGCACCTGTGAGCAATGGATACAGTGTGTATATTCCTGAGGCCTGCAAGGAACAGAAGATGCAGAGCACTCAAGACAGTTCAGAGCTTGTATTCCCCATAATGACCCTGCAGCAGTAGGATGTCCGGGGCCAACAGTAAGCGGGGAGGATCACAGCACCCACAGCAGAGAGTCTGTCAAGACAAAAAGCAAGGTGGTTGGGCTGTCTACCTGTTCGTAGACCAACAAGTGCAGTGACAAGTCAGTGGGGTTTGCCAATAGATGAGAATCACTTTAGCTATCATAGACGATATCACACCATGGAAGTCAGTAAAGATCCTTAGCGCAGTACCAACAAACTTCCACATCTAACACATCAAGGATTGGTGGCACTATCAACTATGGAAGAACAAAGAAAAAGAGAAAGGGGGGAAAGTTCTAAATAAAGGCTAAGAAATGTTGCCCTCAGCCTTGATCATATGGTCTTAGGAACCTTAGAAAACCCTGCCTTCCCCTTGCATTCCAAATAAACTGATAGGACAGTGGAACCATCCTAATATGTACAAGGCTCACAGGGGGAACGTGCAGTTCCATGTGCACCCGTGTGAAGGAGCTACAGGGGGACACACTACTATGGAACGGCATCAAGACACTTTGAACAGGAGACCACCCAACTTTTCAAACTATGTATGCACTGTAGACAGTGACTAAAAACCTGGAAAATAAGAGACGAATAAGCAAAACTAAGGGCTTAGAAATGGTTTTCAGAAATGACAATGACACCCTTAAAAGGTCAGCATATTAAAAGATAGGCTAAAATATTACTGAACAGAGGAAATGAACCCTGTGGATACAGAAGTAGCAACAAGAGTTTTGAAAAAGCCCAACCTAAGTATAAAGTATTTCATCCAAAAGGAGGAGAGACAAGATACTACCTCTTTAAATAAATACTGATAGTGAGTGTCATACTTCTCAAGGCTTCCGGATCTCTGAAAGTCTATAATATAACATCACTTCTACATCAGTGAAAACAATCTATAACCTAGTGAGATCTGGTGGTAAATGTCTGTCCCTCCAGATCATTTTAGGGAGGCTAAAATAGGAAGGTTACAAGTTAACAGCCCATGTGGGATACACCGTGAGTTCGAGGCCATCCTGTGCCTTGAGAGGGAAAACAGAGGCTAGGAATATAACTCAGTAGCATGAAACCTGGCTTAGCATTCGTGAAGCCTTCAGTCCAATACACAATACCACTAAAAAGGAAAAACCTTCAATTCATAACTGACTAAATTACCACTTATGAGAAAGTAAAAGCAAAATCAAAATAATCTACTGTTATGAACATTTTAAATTATTAAGGAATATATGAATGGTGTTCTTTGCCTCATAATGGTGTTCTTTAATGCCAGTACCAGAGCAGGGGACAGGAGGATTCCAGAAAGAATTGACGTGAGAGGCACGGGCAGCTGAGGGCTCAGATGCAGAGTAGTGTGTCTCATCAACAGAGCAAATTTACCAACCAGACTAAGAGTGTAGCCACGACACATTCTGGATACAATCTGTGATCCAGGTGACTGCGAAGATCTGTGGAAAGCCAGATCAGCAATGCATGTACAGAACATATCAAAGTGAACTGTAATCTTAAAATGAAATTAACTTCAGAAACCCCAAGCCATAAATGCGTTCTCATCTAATGACTATTGTATTGTAGTGGCCTCATGGAGGCTTTACTTACATGACCTGTGAGTCATATACAGAATTAGCATGGACTAAGATTGCCAAATAAAAGGCAAGTTTCCAAGAAGGAGAATATACAGTATAGATTATGTAAATAAATTCCAAATATAAAAAAGCCTGTGACCCCATCTTAGGAGGGCAATGCAAGCAGGAAGCATTACTCCAGGTTGAACCTTAAGGAACTCTTTTTATAACTTATCAAAGAGTACAAACATTTACAAGTTTAATAACTCATAACTTAAAATAAAAGGTACTACCACTTTGCAAGAGATGTATCTCTTTGCCCAAAAAGTAAATTTAGGGTAGTTCTAGAGTTTTATTTTTAAAAAAAATCTCAGGAATCAAAAATCTGATAAATTTCAGAATGATTTCACATGTTTGAAATATAACCAACTCCCCCAGGAAAAAGGCAAATTTGTCTGAATCTGTCCAAAGGATCTTTCATAATGTACACTTATAGGTTTGTTTGATTTAATACAAATTAAAAAAAAGTATAAAATGAAAGTATGCAAGGAAAATGGTGTTCATTTTATCAATGGAAGGGAAATACTTTTAGATCAATTATAAAGTCTTACAAGTTCTTAAAATTCATCTCTACAGAAAACTAAACAATGCACAAACATTTGTCTGGTATAGTGCCAGTGAAGGGGCTATTAACAGAAATCCAAGCTCCGCAAAGAATCTGTGGTAGAAGCAGAAGTAATTAAAATTGATTTTTACCTCTGAAAGTCTTTGCTATGCACACATCTTTGCTAAGAAAGTCAACAAAGCCATTAACGTCTAAGGCAGTAAATGGCTCAAACATAAGGCAGGAACCTCCAGGGCTGATGACAGTCTCTATCTATTAAGAACTCATGGGCCATTTTCTGAGAACTTAGGTACATTCATTTATTTTGTTCCCAGCCTCATGAGCTAGATATATTTATTACTTGACATTGTAAAAAAAAAAAAAAAAAGGAGTTTCAAGTATGTGGGCTACTTAACCTCTCAAGGAAACAACTGCCATTGGAATTCTCAGTCACCTGCCTTCGCTCTGGACAGTATCCCTACAAAGTTCAAGACATCTAAAGGGAGAAAACTATTCACGGATGGCAAAGGACTCAGTGGGATTCTACACTGCACAGAGCTTACAGGCAATTAGGGTCAAAGATGCTCAGAAAAGCACGAGAGAGATTGGCAAATTCATAGGCACAGTAATCTCTGGGGCATTCTGCAATACTAAAATTCCCGAAGCTGAAGTACACCTCTACTATTAATTCTACTCTCCTTTTCTCCCTTTTGGCCATGGAATTTTCATCTTTTAATATAAATATATTATTTCCCTAATTATACCTGGTAAGGCTAACATTGATAACAAAACCATAGGACATACTTTATAAACACCATCAGTCATAATTCCTACCATAATTCCAGGACAAGCAACACAAAGAGAGCACAATGTGGGTGAGGTCTGGGTATACTTGGCTGGTCTTCACACTATCCCAGGTGGCATACTGCTGTGGTAATAATACATGCCTCCTTGTGGGACTGCATACATTTTACAAAGTCAAATGTGAAAGAGTCATGTGATGATACTGTCCAAAGCAAGGGACAGAGAATAAAGAACAGACAACAGGGACAACACATTCCAGCCCTTCACGTAGCTTACCCAGTCTCACTGTGTTTCTGATCAAGAATCTATCCCACAACTGTATAAAGAGTAACCTATTCAGTCTCAGCTACTCTAACCAACAACACATAAAACAAAGATGAATGGGGATATGCTAGGTCAAAATTCACCCAAATTACCCCAGATACAGCAAAAAATGTGCCAATTCTTTCTACATATGGCCTATTAGTTAAACTTAATGCTGACTCAGATATGTATTTACTTTAACAATAAAGAAGAGAAGCTACTACAGGCTGCTCAATCAGAGGGTAAACAAGTCCCACAGGATGCCTTTTCTAAGAGTCAATCCCACTGAGCAAGTCAACCAACATTTTTTTTAAGTCAGCAATTTCAGTATGGTGCAATCAAGAAGAATGATTAATTTAAACTAGATAATCAAGAACAACCTCATTAACAAGGGAGAGGAAGAAAGACTAATCTTTCACATTACAATTTAAGTACAGTATCATGGGTTCAATACAGAATGTCAGACACCAGCGATTTCAGGTTCCATAGGTAATATAACTTATGAAGGATTAGAGAATGGAAAATTACAACCACAGTCCATTTCCTAGTGTTATACATAAAATACCAACAGAGACACCTGGATGGTGGGACACTGGCTGCTTTACATATGCTTGACGCTCACCTAGGAAGGACTCAGAAGAAAGACAGAAGCATGAGACATTCCTTAAAGCATCATGTTAGAAGTACCTGAGTTCTCACATATGCACTGTTGGGGCACAATGTACCTTAAAGGTAATAAGGAATACTAGGAAGGGAAGGGAAGATGTTTTGTTAGGGGCTCCAGTAAAGGGCTCCTCCTTAAAACAGTTAGAGAGCTTAGTTGAGTTGAGTCTTATGAAAATCAAACTTACAAGCCACCAACTTGGATATTCAGATGAAAAGACTTCATCTTTTTACGTATAATAATAATAAGTGTATAATCAGTACTATAGTATTATAGGTGTGTTCTGTTTGGGTTCACTTTTTTCTCCTATGGGAGCACAGGGAAAAATTATGTTGTGGAAAAAAATGAAATAATGCTATAAGACCTTCAAAATTCTATGGACAAGAAAAGTTTTACCAATGTTTTCCACCAAATTCTAGAAGATAACTCTTCTGATTCCTAAATCATTCACTAAATCGTATAAGGTAGGCATTATAGCTCCTGTCCTTGACACATTCCACAAGTCTCGTGGTCTAAATGAAAAGAGCCGGAGAATAAACACTTAAGCAGAAGATCTACTTGTACCAAAAACAAGAGTAAAATGCTCTCAGATTATGTAACTACAAGCTGTGCACACATGATACCACCCAGTAAGAAGCAGTGATGACCACAGGGCAGAGTGCAGCACCTCCTGGTGTAGACTGTCAGCAGTGATGCTGCCTGGCCTGAAGCCCTGGCGGGATTCGGCCGGGATTCCGGAGTGCTGAAGAAGGACCCTTCTTAATCCCTCTCTTTCAATTGCATTTTGAATGGGTGTATGATGGGATGTTCAGAGCTCATGACCTCTCTTGTCCCATCATTACATTCTGAAACAGACAACTGGTTTCATTTGTTTATTTTGCCCGTCCACAAACTACTGAAGATACTTAGAACCTCACCCATACCCAATAAGAAAATCTGCCATTTCCCATGGTGTTGTTAAGAGCAGAAGTGGAGAAGTTGGGGTGCAGAGCAGACTTGAAGCTTTGACAGTTGCAGCCTTGGCTGTGGGAGGGAAGGTCAAAGTCCCCAGTTGTCATCCTTAGAACTTGCGAATGTTGCCTTATGTGGTTAAATCCACTTTGCAGGTATAGCTATAAATCTTACAGTGGGTCTGTAAGCGTGGAATTTTGTAGATGAGCTTGATATAATCATACAGGCTGTAAGAAGTGAAAAAGGGAAGCAGAAGAGGAAAATCTGGCTACCGTTGGCTCTGAGTAAGTAGAGGCCTACTATAAACCAATTAAGACATGCAGCTGCCTTGGGAGCAGCATTCTCAACCTTAGGTTCATGACCCCTTTGGCAAACTCCAATCTCCAACAATATTTACATTACCATATGATTCATAAGAGTACTAAATTACAGTTATCAAGTGGCCATGAAAATAATGTTATGGTTGGGAGGTGACCACAACATGAGAAACCATATTAAAGGGTCATACAGTAGGAAGGCTGAAGCCCACTGCTCTAGAGCATGGGAGGAAAGCCAGGAAACAGAGCAATCCCTAGAACCTCCAGAAAAGACTTGCTTTTTCACAGGTTCTAATGAGGCTTGACTGGGGACTTTCACCATACCTTCTGTTTTAACCCACTGGAAAATTGTTTGGGAATTCTGTCCTCCAGAGCCCATTACAAATATTCTACAATTTAAATCCACTTACTATAAGCCAATGAACATTGATTTTAAAATTGTTTCCTCCTATCTGTATTAAGATTTCTAACCATCAGCTAACAAATTATTATAAAAGACAGCCTGAGTATTACAAGGTAAGGCTCTGTGACACTTAGTTCCTAGGCTCAAATGTCATCTAAGATCTGAAACTCACCAGTGCCTTACCACCCTAGGGAATCACACACTGGGGAAATGCATGGCAAGACATGTGACCAAGAAACATGTGACCTAAGAATGTGACCCACACACTCCATTTGCCTTACATGAATGTGTTGATATTAAATGTTCCAAGACAGTGAGAACAAATAACAAAAGAAAAATTAAGATTGTAATCTTACAATAAACATCTTCAGGTTTTACCAACGTTTTCCACCAAATTCTGGAAGATAATTCTTCGTTTCCTAAGTCCTTATAGGATTCACTAAATCGTATGAGGTAGGCAGTATAGCTCCTGTCCTCCATATATTCCACAAGTCTCATGGTCTAAATGAAAAGATCCAGAAAATAAACACTTAAGCAGAAGATCTACTTGTACCAAAAACAAGAGTAAAATGCTCTCAGATTCCTAGGACAACTCGAACAGTAGACCCTACTACACCAAACAGCACTGTCACTTCCTAACATTTATTAGAGTTACCTAAGAACATTCGGACTGTGGAAAATTAAGTATTACAGGACTCTATTTGCTTTTAGGTATCATCATTTTTGGTCATTTCAAAGTTTTACTAATCCTTTTTCTTTAACACTGGTTGGTATTTGTTCCTGCAGATAGTGGGAAATTATGAGTATTTTCTGGCATAGCTTTACATATTTAGCACACATTTACATATGACAAAGTAAAGGGACCATAAAGAGAGTGCGGAACATAGAGAAAACATAAGGACTCAGGCAGGGAATAAAACCAAACACTAGACATCAACAGCAAAGATTCTTAATCCCTGTTAATTGCTCCTGATGGAGGTGTGGAAACCCAGAGAAGATGCTGGAGGAGAGGAGCCATGTCTAAAACAAATGTTCATTCAGCATGCAAAGGGAAGGCAAGGAAGGTTTCTGACACATGGCATGTGTTTCAGTGCACAGCATGAGAGGAAAGAGAGGCAAAGGGAAAAGGCCTGGAAAGAACAGAGAAATCTTCAGCAATAAGGCTCTGTGAGGCAGAGACAGCCTGGAGCTGGAAGATGGGAAGAGTACGATTCAAGAGAGACTCACCACATCCAGAGCACACAATGGTGCAACCAGTAGCTCCATTAGAGGAACTACTAACACAAACAGACTAGGGACGGAGAAACACACTCAGTAGCTCCATTAGAGGAAC
>NW_021604744.1:4729537-4733361 GCF_004785775.1 Grammomys surdaster | reverse complement strand
AGAAACACACTCAGTAGCTCCATTAGAGGAACTACTAACACAAACAGGTCAGGGACAGAGAAGCACACTCCGTAGCTCCCATTAGAGTAACTACTAACACAAACTGACCAGGGACGGAGAAGCACGCTCAGTTGGAAACGGCATGGCCACTGTCCAAGTAAACAGCCTGCTTTGATAACTAAGGCTCTGGGTAGCTAAAGCAATGCAAAATTAAAACCTGATAAAGTAAGAATTTCTCAACTACGCAAGTAACAGTGAGAGTCCAAAGGCAGTCGAAGAACTGATGATGGAGGGTGACAGAAAATTTCAATCAGCAGAAGACTTCAAAGTCCTCACCTGATTCCCCACCCTCACCCCCACCCCAAGCCGCAGTAGTATGCTAAGCTAAGGAGGGGATGTGGCTTCCAGAGGTGATTTACTTGTGTGTGGAAGTTGAATACAGAGAACTGTCTGCTATGATAAAAGAAAATAGAGCTCCGAACTTTGCAGAGAGATTGCAACTGAACAACGAATTCATAAAAATTTTACTTTTTTAAAGCTAGTACCTTTTATCTTAGAAAAATCATCACCATATACAATTTAATAAAAAAAGAGTCCAACATAGTCTAACTGAGTAACATCCTAACTGTAATTCTACTGCCCTTTGAATTATGAATTCTCAAGGATGTAATAACAAAAGATTCTTTCCTCTGAAACAGTTATCCATACACAGTGGAAAGGGCACTAAGCATCCACATGGTTCACGTAAGCATATTAACTGATTCAAATACTGAAAGCTGGAAACTAAACTGAAATACCTAAATGACCAAAAGTGCAGTCTGATCCCCTTCAGGTCAGGAGGCAAGATTTTGTCCTCTCTATTGGATTAGGCCTGAGTCTCTGTACTTAGGGAAGAGTGAAACATCTATATTTTAAATAGTAAATACTACACACCCAGCACCCAAAAAGTTACTAATTATTTGCAAATCTTATGCAGGAATCTCTCAATTCAGATGTTTAAAACAATGCATTCTTTCACGAAAAAAATGCATTTTTTTACATTGACAGTTTTAAATGTTTTATGCTTTAAGTGTTTTTAATAAATTATTGAGAAACAAAACAAAAGAAATGAAGATGAACACCCTCCTAAGAATCCACGTAGCATTGCTGGGTTACCTAAGATCCCACTTTATATCTCCGTTAGCCAGCTGCCATGCCTTAGGTGGATGATGCCATAGAGTTACTTGCACACAGCCTTAAACATCCAAACTCGGACTAAAGGTCACAACTCACTGCTGAGTCTGACTTGGGGAAAAATGTTTTCAACTATTACAAGAATTAAGATTTGCAAAATAAGTAAACAAGGACTTTTTTTTCTTTTAATGGGCACTAGGGTGTTGGAGAAGTGACAGTCAAGAAGACAGGGATGGACCGGAATTCTAGACAGAAAATAGAGCTGTAGAGAAAAGCAAAACCTCAAAGCTGGAAACAGCACTAAAAGGAATTCATTTGCTTTCCTTGTTTGCTTGTTTATAATTTTAGAATCCTTCTAATGCACTGGTTTGGAGGAATAAAAACCATATAATTTCTTCTGAAAAATCAGGACTCTGGTACATCTCTCATTAGCTCACCACAGATGGTGAGATCAACTTCAACTGTATGTTACACACCCAACTATATTCAATTATTAATCTAAAACAGTGCTTCTCCCCAGATGTTACATTTCTGCCTCCAGGGGGCGTGTGGCTACAGTTTTGGAGATTAGAAATGCTGGGCAGCAATTAGGATCTAATGGATGGAGGTCAACTTCATTGCTAAACATCCTACAACACACAGGATACCTGCCCCTCACCCCGGAACAACAAAGAATTATCGACTTCAAGTCTTCAACAGTACTAAAAAAAGAAAGAGATACCATGCATTCTGAAACTTGCAGAAGCAAAATTCCATTTTTCAAATCTTTCATAGGTGTCTAATTTAAAAGGATAAGCCTCCACTACCACCGGAGGGCTTATTTTACAATTGCTTTAAATGTGGTGGATGGTAGCTTCAACTAAGAACTGTACTGCAACCCACAAGACCTTCTGAGCAGGTGCTATGAAACCACAGGAAAAGAATTGTCTAATCCTTTTATTTTATGTTTATTGTAAGTCACCTGGTTCAGTATCAAGTTATGTCTCTTCTGTAGCTAATATTCTAAAAACACATTGACCTCATGGAAACACAGTATCTTTTTAATATAAAAACTCAAGTCAATCCTATTTACAGGGAAAGATTCTTGGGGGAGGTTGTGATGGATGAAAACCACCACCCAGGTCTTTAAAATGCAAAGTTATTTCACAGTTTGCTTGCGAAATGACTCAGATCATTATTACTTTAGTCATGCCAAGTTTGCTTCTTCTGAGCCTACTAGTAATGGAGAAAGAACGAAATAACCACCATCTTTCTGCAGTCGTTAAACCAATGAAACAGGAGCTTACTAAAAAGCAGATTTGTACAGTGATGTTTCTCTTTTACCACAACTGTGAGAAGAACACAAGCAAATCACTGGAAGTGCAAATGAAGATTCTAAGAAATCTATCCTCTACCTAATACCTACAGTGTGGGAGGAAAACAAACAAAAGGAAACCCTGACTCACAGATGTAAGGAACCATAACCTGTGAATATTTCCCTTATATCGCTCAATCAAAATCCGGATTTACTCTTTTTTTCTCTCCCTCCGGTCAAAAGACTGGAAGAAAGATCTCCATGTCGGTTTTCAGCAAAATAGTGTTAAGAATGAATAAAGCAAGCCTGGTGTGCACCTGTCAAATCTCACTGGAGCGAACACCGCAGAGGAGAAACGACCCTGAGGTCGAGAATGAGCACCTGTCAGGGCTGTTTTCTCCCTGCGAAGCATCTTCCTCTCCTACTATGGGAGCAAACGTAAGCCAACTTTGGTGGTTTCCATCCCCCACCCAGGCAAAATCCAGCTTTCAGCGCAGCTCAAGTCCTTATGATGGGAAAATCTCAGCGCTCTTTTCCACTTACTGAGTCGCAATATGAAGTTCTGGCGAGATCACTGAGACCCCACCGATGATCCACAAAGAGAGAGCCCCGAGGCCACCCAACGTGGCACTTTCCAGGCGTGGGCAAAGCACAACGCGACACAACACCTCTCACCACGGGGTATCCGTGGAAAGAGGGTGCTTGGCTTTGTGGTCCCTAATTGTCCCTCATCTAGGGAAGGCAGAGCTCAACTTCAAAGATAGGGTTCCCATGCGTCCCGCCGCCCGGCCACACTCTGGCTGCCAGTGAGGTCGCGCGACAGTCACCACCGCGGCCAAGAAGCCTGTGCTGTGCAGAGGCTGGGATGCCGCGCTCGCTCCCCGCTGTCCCCCGGCTCGGGCCCCGTCCCCAACGGCCGCGCTCACCCAGCAGCAGCAGCTTGACCTCGCGTGCCGCCTTCTCGCCATCCTCCCGGAGGTTGCGGTCGATCATCTTGCTGCGCTCCACGGCCGCCTTGTCCTCAGCGCTCAGTGTGCAGCCCATGGTGGCCGAGCGTCGCCGCGCCCTCGGCGCCGGGGCTGGCTGGCAAAGAGAGAAGCTGGCTCGGAGGTGGCCCCGCTATGTCCTCAGCTCCGGCAAGCTGGAGGCGAGGTCAGCTAGCCCGCACGCTGCCGCCTTCAGGCGGCCGACCCTGCAGGTGACAGTCCGCGATCCGCGCCCGCAGGTCCCCGCGACCGCTAGGCTCTGCCGCCGCCGCCGCCGCCGCCGCCGCCGCCGCAGCCGCCCGTGGCCGAGCCGCAGCCGCGCACAGCCCGAGGGAGCTGGGCGTCCGCGCGCCGCCGCGGCCCCCCCCCCG
>NW_021604744.1:4715399-4729137 GCF_004785775.1 Grammomys surdaster | reverse complement strand
GCATGTGCCGTCGGACAGCGCCCCCTCCGACCGCCCCGCGCCCGCGTGACCGCCGAGCCCGGTGCTTCCTGCGCGTCCCCCCACGAGGTACCCTGTGCCTCCGCTGACTTCTCCAGCCCCGGCTGGGAGCTCACTAACCCCCTTCCCACTCTCCGGAGACGGCTACTGGGATCCGTGGGTACCTTCCTCTTAAGGATGCGGGTGGGACGCTTGCCAAAGTTGCGAGCAAGGGGGGAAAAAAAAGGCAGTCCTGGGCATTTGAGCATGCCCGGTGCCTGCAGCCACGCAAGGGTTTGCAAATGTGTGGGCTTGTGAAGGACCGTGGGAAATAGAGCGAAATGAGCAAGAAACGGGGCCCTGCGAAACGCGAAGTGGGGAGCAACCAAGCGGGAATCTTAGTCTTGGGGTTGCCAATGCTCACTTCCTCCCTAGCCTTTTCTCTTTCTTTTCCTCTGGCTTTCCCTTTGATCTGTGCTCACCTTCCTTTTCATAAGGGAACGCATTTTGAAGGATTTTCTTCCTAACCCGACAAAAGCGTTTGACAAAGAATTATTTTAAAATGGCATGGGCAATAAAACACTTTGGTAGTGGATCGCCTTTAGGGCGCATGTAAGTTCCTTGCCCAGCTGTGTACCCTTGTTTATGGCCGTGTTGTAACTCCTGTGCCAGTAGACATGGCATTTCTTTTTGCAGGCCTTAGCTTCCTGGCTCGTACAATCTACACTAAGGTCCATCCTTCCATGGTCAGGCCAAGGCCTAGATGGCTTTTCACCCAGCGTAAGGGGAGGAGCATAGGTTGAAGGTTGGCCTCTCCCTGTTAGTTGCACTGCTGATTCTAGGAGAAATGTTGGTTAATTAGATGATGCAGCCACTAGCAAGAAAAACCCTTCCTTGACGAGATAAAATTAGGCAACTAGTCTTCGGCTCCCATTTGAAAACTGTATTTTCAAAAAACCATTTGAAACCTGGTGTTGGGTTCGAAGGTGTGTCTAAGCCGATGATGACACAGGCCCAATAGCTTAGCTGTAGGTTGTGTCCCTCAGAGCAAGCAGAGCTTGTAGGTTTCCATTATGTTAGAGTCAAACCTGCTGAGCACAAGATAAGCAATCTTAAGAACTTCTTGACTTTTCCTAGGATTCTTTCAAAATAGAACAAAGCCCTGCACACTTTTAGAGTACTTGGTCACCTTCTACCTCCTTTGTATTTCCTGACGCTCTAAATGTTCATCAGGAACTCCAGAATTAATGAAATCGACAATCAACCCAACGTGGCAGTCATTTGCAGCCATGAGTTGACTATGCTTCCGGTTAGGGTTAGGGTTGGGGTTAGGGTTAGGGTTGGGGTTGGGGTTGGGGTTGGGGTTGGGGTTGGGGTTAGGTGAAGTATAGGGCCAGCAGTTCAGCCAAAGGGGAATCAGTCAGGATTAAGTAGTGATGAACACAGATGCCCACCTTGTGTTTGAGCAGAGTGAAATTGTCAAAGACTTACATGAATTTCCGTTTGAAATCTTCCTCCTCAAGGAAGTGAGGAAGTAAAGGAGTAGAAGAGGTGAAACCAAAATTCTTTCAGTATGAAAATATGGTGTGTATGTTGGAAGATATCTTGACAGAATCTGATGAGCAAAGAATTGAAGGGACTGGAATGCTGAACTGGCTGTCTTAGCAAGCTATATCGATCACATGACTTCAATTGCCACGTGTTTCTCAAGTCTGAGAGTCTTAGATTAAAGAACCAATGGATCTAGGTCTCTCCAGTGAAGGTTTTCCTGCTGGCTGGTGCATGGCCACTTTGCTAAGTGGAGAAGTAGAGGAAGGAGAGGAAAGAGTCGGGAATGAGGGAAGGGGACAATTCTTTCTTCTCATACTGACAGTCTAGACATTTGCATAAATAAAGGGAACCATATAATATCTAGCTTTTTTAACTGACTTCTTTGATTTGTCATAATATTATTATTGATTTTGTATGTTACTGCTTCCTATTGCTAACTGATGCTGAGTATCATGTGCTAAGAGAGACACCCATGTCAAGAGACAAATTGGAACACAGCTAAAAGCATCAGATTTTAAAATAGTTCTGAACTGAAATGGAAGTTTCTGGATGTCAGGTAATACAGACTCACGTGTTGTTTTGCTGAGGTCAGACCTGTGTGAGGACATGTGATGTTTGGAGAGAGTATAAACTCAACAGACAGTAACAGTGTGCTTGCATAGCTAGAATTGCAGCACTTCATTGGTCTCAAGTCTTCACTGAGAGATAGCAGAGAACTTCTCCTGAGGTCCTGGATGGTCCTAGTCACTCCCACTGATCCGTGCTGATTTGAAAGCCTAGAGGTTTCTGCTGGGTGATGTTACCTCTGCTGATTCATATTTGGTAACCTGACACTACTGGACTGGACTGCTGATACCCTGACAAACAGCGACTGGAATCGCCCCAAAGAATTACTTCTAAACAGGTCCCCATCCCCTTGTCCTATTTACCATCTTTTCTCCCCTACCTTTGGATGGTGGGCTAGAATTGGGATTTGAACCATTTGAGAAGCCTTATTAAATGTAGGTTTTGAAAAATCTAACCCTATACAAAACTAAATCATAGAGTATCTTGGGAGAAAACTGTGGATATTTAATATAGGAATGAGAAGAAACGTGTTATTTCCAAATGAATAAGGAGAGGTCATAAATCAGAGGCCAAGTAAGTTTGAGTGGTAGATATAAAAATACAGAAAGAATGCTACAGCTAATAAAGCTACCTTGGAATGAGGGAAAGAGGTACACAATTCCTGCGTATTCATCATAGTCTAAGTTGTAAACATGTAGATTGAGCATTCTAGAACTATGTGAGCTTTTAAGATTCTACATTATCAGTCATCAAATGGCCTGGTCCCATTTGAGTCCAAAATGAGACTGTAATACTCCAGAAACAATTTCAGGATAATTCCCTTTACTATTCTTAATACCTTTACAAGAACAAGAAAATGTTACCTGAGATGTTGGTCTGAGGTTTGAATAAATTAGTGTGTGAGGAGGAACACAAGAAGTTGGAGCCAAGATACCACTGGGGATTGGAGAGTGAGTGACAGATCAGGACAGTGTTTAGCTGGCTACAGTCTGAACATGCCTGGCTTGTTAACCTGCATTGGTTAAGCTTTCTCCTTAGGAAATCAAAAGAGTTTGGTTTGGTGACCAAGTGTTCAGCGGTCTCTATAAATTGGCTACATTTTAGAAACTATGCATTGTGCTTCCCATAATTTCAGTTAATTCAGTCACTCTGGATTTCTGATGGGGTTGAAGACTTATAGTCTCACAGCCAATCCCAGCTATTTACTTTGAGAGAACTGATTTGAGAGGATGGTTTTCAACTGACATTCATTCTAAAGCCAAGAAAAAAGGCAGGTTCAGAACTAAGTCTTTTAGTTAGGAGAGATGACAGAGGTTCTGTTTAGTCAACAAAATGATGGACTGGGTATTAGGTCTATCTTGTACCTTTACTGATACAAATTGGTATAGTCATGCTCTAATTATATTTTCAGAGAAAGGTTTTTTTTTTTTATTTTAACAGGAAGGGTGATATGTAGGAGGAGCTAAGGTTGAAGGAGTAAGGAGAGGAAGAGGGGGAGGAAGAGGAAGAGGAGAAGGAAGAGGAGGAGCTATGGAGAGGAACAAGAGAGGGGAACATGGAGGCAGATGTTCACATGTCTGTAGCAGTCAAAGGTAGTTGGCATATCTAGGTTGGGTATTGGGTTGCACTTCTGATTGTATGGCCATCTTGTTACTGATCATTACCAAATATATAAGCTTTTGGATAATTTAAGCTTTAGAGTCTCATGTGTACCAAGCCCACGTGGTTGGTAGGATGGTCTGGGCAATGCTCAGCCTTACAGAGACATCGTGGAAGATTGGCTGGTGTCTCGTGGGTGGCAGAGCTGGTGTTTCTGGCTGGCCATTTCTAGCTGTGGCGTGCTCGTGGCCTCTGGCCACAGAACATGGCGGCTGAGCTAGGCAGATCCACTGCAGCTTAGATAGTCGGCCTGACCAGCGGCCTTCCTTTAAATAATTACTTCAACATTTGAGCCTCTTCTAATTGCAGTATCCTTGTGGGTAAGCACAAATGTGACCAGTTAGATCATCCATAAGGTTCTTGGAATTGTGGCTTTTCATGAGCCTGCCATTTCAACAGGACAGATGGCTGGCAAATACATGAAAGCATTCTTTGATGCATAGAAGCCTTACCATGCAGGCTGCAGTGGTGAGTAAATATTGCAACTGTGGCAGCTGATGGAGGAGCTCCCTGGTGTAGTCATTTCACCCACAGCATGTGGTAGGCATGCGGGATAGGTGGGAATGTGGCCTTAGAAACTTTTATTTTCTTTCAGCCATGACTCTTCTTCAGGACTTCTGAGGCAGGAGAGAAGGAGATTGCTGTGCTGTGGAAGGAAGAACATGGCTACCCAATTTGCTAATGGTCCCTCTGATCTCACTCCTGGGACTTACTACTATCAGTTTCTCAATCCAACAGAAATTTTCTACCCGTTGTCCAATCATGTGCCTCCTTCCTGCCCTTCCTGCCTTGTCATGGGTTAATTTCTCTTCTTACCTGTTTCAGCTTTTTCTCAGGACAAGTGTTCCATTGTAAATACACCCCACCCCACCCTCAACCCCACACAAAACCTCCTGCATTGTATTCAACAGTGAAAACAGATTCCAGAGGTTTCTATCCGTTGCTTGGTTCTGTATGTACCTGTTAAAAACAAGCTTCACTGAAGGAAAACACTTTTTGATTTGTTCGTTTGTTTGTTTGTTTTTGGTAAAATGCGTTTCCTGTTTTTGCTCAAAGTGTAAACGTTCAAACTGTCAAAAAATAAATCCTATAAACTCTACTCTCAAATAATCCCAGAGTAATGCATCTAAACCAACATTCCCGCAGTGGAAGGTATCTGTAGAGCATCTCTCTACTTCCTGTGTCCACTCTTATCTACTACTGCTTTGCACCCAGTGACAAGAGTCAGCCTTTTAAAATGCCAGTGTTGCCTATTCACTTTTCATCCTGGATCGGACTCTCTGTGCTCTCTGTGCTTCTTAGGACTCCTTACAAGGTGTTACTTGATGTGCAGTGTCCACTCCCTTCAGCCATAATATGGGCTATCTTTCTCCTTTTTTCTCTCCGTAGTTCGGTCTCACTGACCTCTAGGTTATTGCTTGAACTTTCCACGTGCATCCCTTCTCAGAGCCTTTGCAAGAACGTCCTACCAAGAACATTATTTAGCCAGATAGCTGCTTGACTCATTCTCTTATTTCATTCAAATCTCTGTTCAAATGTCACCTTATCAGATGGGGAATTATCTCTGTCCACCCAGCCGTCACTCTTTATTCCTTTACTATACACTAAAATTTTATGATAACTCTTATCATATAGCACACATTTTTGACATTGCCTATCAACTATCTTTTCTCTCTGGAGCATGCATTCAAAAGGAGAGAGACTTTGTCTCTTTCATTTCCTGTTTTTCTCCAATGCCTTCCATAGGAAAACGTGTAGTAAGGGGCTACATTCAGGAATAGAACCCATTGCTTTAAGCTCAGAATGGTTTCTTAGCACTGGAATATGGTGGGTAATAAGACAGGCAGCAGTAGATATAATGACAGTTGAAGAAGGACAATATTTTTTAAATGTGTAAATAGATCAATTAAATGAAATAAAATAAACATAGGACAAATGCTATGAAAATGATGGAACAAGAACGCACCAGTCCTGAAAGCAGACCTTAGGACTATGATAGATGTTGATCGTAAATGCCCCTGAAAGCCAAAGCTTTAAAAAGTATTCAGCAACAGACTTGAGAGACATCAGGGGCAGGGCACAGCTCAGAAGCACAGAGAAAAAAAAAGAAAAGAAAAGAAGAGAAAAGAAAAGAAGAGAAAAGGGAAAGAAAAGAAGAGAAAAGAAAAGAGAGGTCTAAGAGACCCCTACTCATATTCTGTGTAAATATTACTCACTAAAGAAATCCTGCATTGAGAAGAAATGGGAAAAAAAGGCTAGATTTGGTGTGGCTCCCATGCTCAGGCTCAGGCTGAGGCAGACTGGTTAGGAAAAGCACACAGACTTACTGAGAACACCACCATGAATCTACAAATATGGCCTTTGGAACTGTCACTTCACCACACTCACGCTGAGTCATGAACCTTAAGGGTCATTCAAGGAGTTAATCAAGGAGGGGATTTGGAGCTTTCAGCTCAATGCTCAGGGAATTATGATACATATGATCTGAAAACCAGATAACAAGAAGAAACAAGATTTGAGTGGAATGATGCCACTTTCTTAGGCAGAGTGCAAAGTCAGTAGGCTGGAACTAAGGCTACTCTGATCAGAACCTACTACATGTCAAATCGACGGAAGCACAATGGTGAAGAGGCCTGATCCTAGAGACCTGCGAGATCATTTTAACTTTATCTGAAGGTTGGTTCTCTATTTATTCTAGTTTCATATCTATGACTATTTCTTCTTTAAAATGGAAGACATAGACGGGTTGTTGATGGGGCCATGAAACAGGTCTCACGTGGGAGGTCTTTCTTTATTAAAGGGGAGGGGACACAGAGGTGGCCTCTGGGAGAGAAAAGACAGAAAGGGGGGTAGGGAGAGCATAACTTTCATTGCTGCCTTGGCGCATGCTCAAGGGAACATGCGGCAGGGGCGAAAGAGTTGCTGCCTCTTGGGCAGCTAGTGATGACATGTCTTGTAGAGGGGTCCCTCCAAAGCTGGCTGTGAAGATGCCTGATTGTTGCGGAGTCACTTTCAGCTGTCAATAGATGTCCCTGATTGTCATCAGTTGTAATGATTAAATAAGATGTATAAAATTTTCCCATCACATGCTCATAACTACAGTACAGTCTGGGATCAGACTAAGACCAATTAGATAAAGTTACTAAGATAGAAGGGACAGTTATGGGCTTTGAGAACCAAGATTAAGATAGAGGTGTGGATAAGATCTAACTGGGAGAAATTACTTTATAGCAAAATTCAGAGTGAATTATCTGCTTGTAGTTGGATAACAATAAGATTATATATGTGTGTGCACCTCATTTTTTTTCTTCTTTTTTTTCCTGTTCTTCTCTGTCTGTCTGTTTATCTCTGATTTTGAAACCTGTGATCCTCTCTTCCAGTGTTTGACTTTACCATAATTTCAAAAATGCTGTTCTAATAAAGGATCAAGCCAGGCTTTGATCAAACTCAGCACAAACGCTAGCTTCTCAGAGCTACCTGCCATGGCTTTATTGCAGTCTGTTTATTTACTACATTGGATTTTAAAATAGCTCTGTTGACACCTCTCCCTCTGTTCCTGCTTCCTGCTGGCTCAGCTGTTTTTCTTTCACTGTGGGGGCTCTGGTGAAGTCTGGAAGGCTGGCCTGTTTGTCTCTTGTTCAGCTCAGCAGGGACCTGACAGAAGGTCTGGTGGGGGACTAAGATGGGAGCCAGTCCAAAAGGATTCTGTGAAGAACCAGGAGTGTTTCTGTCTCAATTATTGTTGGTGGCAACATTAGTCCACATATAGGTACTAAGGAATGTCGAAAACATTTGTTGAATATCAACACCTTATTAGACTACATATGTAATATATTTTAGGCTACATAAGGAATAAAGGGGGAAAACAATTTTATATTATGTGTGTCCTTCACAGGGTGAAGAGACACAACCAAGCCATCTGTGAGGGTTTCTTTCTGATGCTGCACCTGGAGGAGGGATATGGGCTCCACACCTCCCTGTGTTACAGTGTTTGACTCAATCCTGAGCCACTGGTCCACAGATTTCTAACTTGCTTTCATCACCATTGTGAGTTGAATATTCCTACATCTTAGTTTTGTTTGTCTGTGTGCTTGTTTAGTTTTTGTTTGTTTACCTAATTATAGGATTCCTATTAGTCAAATTATTCATTCTCGGAAGCAAAGGATTATTCTTTTTTGGAAGCAAGGGATTGTCACTTATCCTGGTAGTGATTAGACAGTGGAGATCCAACAAATACGTACTGGAGAATAAGTTAAATATAACTTTAGTGGTTCCTTTAAAAGTCACTAAAAGCCTTTAATCACAGGAATGAGTTCTTGGACCCTGCTGCTAAGGCAGGCTACCTCACTTGGCTCTGTCACTGTCAGATTCTTTAAAGGGAGCAAGTTCAATGCAGTAGCAGAGCACCAGTGGAGCTGTCTGCCCTGCTTTCTTTCTGCTCTAAGGCTCACTTGCACTGAGACCTTGGTTGTCAGTAGTTTCCCCATTTGTCAATAGGTAACTGGATTTGTTGTAATTGCTTGATAAGCCTTTGAATGGAATATAAAAAACAAAATGTTTACAGCCCCAAGTCACCTTCTCTGGCCACTCTGAGTCGAATAGGCCCTGCCCCTGCTTCTGCATTTAACACACAGTCCTTCTGTCCCATGATCAACACATGTAGCGATTACAGAACACACACACACACACACACACACACACACACACACACACACATCATTTCCTCCTTTAGATAATATCTAATAGAAAGCAAATTATACAGCAACTAAAAATGACATAGCAGATATATTCTATCCTGAAACCTGTACCATGGAGCTAAAGAGACGGCTCAGCAGCTAATAGTGGACACTGCTCTTACAGAAGACCCAGGATCAGTTCCAAGCACCCGCATGGGATCTCCATGCTTCTGAATTTCCATGTTTCTGGGTCTCCAGCTTCCAAGAGAGCTGATAGCTCATGTCTCTTTAGGAACCTTAAATTATGTGCATGTGTGTGCACATGCATTCTCAACACACACGCGCTAATAAGTTCCTTAAATAAGTAAATGAAATGAGTCTGGGATGCTGCTGGACAAGATCCTGAACTCCGGGGACATCTGTTTCGTTCTTTCTATGCCAAGAAGATTCTCTCTCTGCCTTCAGCTCTGCTCTGTATGTTCTCTTTGTTTCCCAGTCCACTTAGGAAGAAGTCGGATGCCTCCAATTTTCTCCAACAGAAAACCTAAGCCTCACTTGTTCTGTGACACCACTGGTGGAGATGCCCTCAAGAGCTCCCTTTTCTTTTAAATCCTTTCGCAAAGTATCTTTATTTTCCCCTCTCAAAGAAAATATTGTATCCCTCAGAGAAAGTCTGTTTCTGTCTCTAAACATGCTACATTTTTTCTTCTTTCATTCTCATGGGAAATGCCTTGGAATGGCACACAGAACCCTGGATACCCAAAGGACTGGTATTCAACTCTCCACTTTCAGGGGGAGGGGCTCTCTTCAGGGAAAACAGCAGTCTTCACCCCACTGTTATTTCCTTTCTCTTAACCTCAATCATTCCTAATCTAACTACCCAGATTCCCTTAGAATCTGTGTTTGAAACCAGACCAGCATCATTATATGGCTGGGTCTGCAAAATGCATTCCGTGGATCTGTGGGAAGCCAGAGCATTTTCACATTTAAGAAGGCAAAGAGATCTGACTTTACTTATTATTTTAATGCTTCAGCCAGAGAACAAATAAAGGAAATGAAAGGAGATGCAGTTGGTTCCAGTTCTTTGCTGAGAACTTGATGCATCCCTGGTTTCAGATACCAGGAAACAGTTCTGTGTCCTCAGCGAGGTATCCTCTGCCCACCTTTTGTTCCTCGTCAGCTAATTTGTGTTGATTTCTATTGCTCACAATCATGAGATTCCTAATATGAGAAACAGTAGCAAAATGAGCACTTTATTAGAGTTATCATTGTTAAAATTGTTCTGAGCTTTCAGGAAAATCAATCTTCCTCCATCCATTCCTCTACCCTCCTTCGGCACCTTCCTCCTAAGATATATTTATATATTCTGCCTCATTTGGTTCCCAAGGCAATCTGGGGAAGAAAATAATGTGGGATTTAATGTCCTCATATTATAGATGAGGAAGTTGACTTTTAGAAAAATTAATTAGCATGACCTTGATTATATAATCAGTAGTGGCAGAAGCATAGAAAAAGGCCAGAGCTTCTGAGTTTGCCCCAGAGAAAACCGAAAGAGGAGTGCCTTCTCAGTGGGCCTCCTACTTGTTTATGTAAAGGGTTCCTGTTTGAATGTGCTATCCTGTTCTCCCTATTCACATATGATGATGGGATACTGGTAGCATTTCAATGCACCCTTGAGGAGGCCAAAATCATTTAGTACCTGAGTAAAAAACAGTCCTATTTATACAGCATACAGCATTTATACACTATGTGTATAAATTTATATATATATATGCATATGCATATACATGTATATGTATATGTACATATACAGTACACAGCATATCAGCATCTATCTTGATGTACCAGCAGCAGCATGCAGTTAACCACCATTTTGCCTATTATTTGACTAAACTCCTCTGAGGAGACAAAGCAATGTAATAAGTCAGAATATGATGTCCCAACCAAGCGGTGTCACTAACTGGACAGTTTCTTTTGTGGTACGCCAACTGGTGTCCACTGGACAATTTCTTAAGTAATTCTGCATATTAATAAAGTCCTTAGATGAACTTTCTATCTTAACATAGAGAACCCTTTGGCAATTATTAAGGAGCTAAGATACAGACTTTTCAAACTGTGCTTCAGCCTATAAGCCCCTAAAACCAGACCCTGTGTGTCCCTCGGTCTATTGGTATTGTTAATATGCCTCAGGGAGCCTTGTCTCTGGGGCCTTGTCTCATACACTATGACTGTATTTCTATGAAACAGTAACTGATGCAAAATTGAAAGTAGTTTATGTGGTAACTTTAAATATGCATTTTTCGTTCTTAAAACAATAACATAGGGAGATGAATTACACAGAAGTAAAATGATACACATGTATGAAAATTCCATAATGAAACCCATTACTCTATACACTACCTTAAAATTTATCTTGCAGAAACTAATTCCTTTCCTAGATCTGTGATTTTCTTTACACTAATCAAATTTTGCAGTGTAGAAATATACTTGTAGCCTGAGATTTAAAAGACAAGTCAGTATTTGGACAATATGTTAGCTATACAGTATTGAATTGTTGATCATGTAGTACAACCAAGGCACAAGGCCAAGAATCCCACTTGCTTTGCCCCCTCTGATCTGAGGATATTAGGATTTTGTAGGCTCACGGCTTTGAACTCTGACTACCTGTTCAGGCCTTCCTGAACTGTCTTGCAAAGAGTTCTATTCCATACGTTTGCAAGCCTGTGAGGGACCCTAGTTGGATGATACACACTTTTTTAGGATGTCAGTGGAAGGGAACTTGTCCATATGTCTTTGTCTTCTAAAATGACTTATGCTGTCTTCCCAAAGTCAGACACAAAGGACATAAATAGGCCATACATTACAGCCACTTATATCCATGACTTTGTATTCATTTTTCTTTCTAAAGGATAACATTATATTTGCCTAAATTTATTTTTTAAAGTCTTCTTTAAATGGTTATATCATCATAGTAATGTTTTCAAAAAATTGAGAATCAAGGTTAACTTTATAAGAACTGTGCTGTTGTAAAATAATTCATCATTATTATGTACTTCATGTAGTTATTTATTCACTCTGTGTATAAAAAAGTATTGTATGTTCTACAAAAATTATCTTCTAAAAATCTCTCCCGGGTTCCTCAACTTCTTGACCATTTAGCAAAGAAGACACTTGGTTTTTATCACCATCCTTCAATGGTAAATGTGTCATTTAAATTCTGGTTCCCAACATTGTGCAAAAACGTGAAAAGTGAAGAACCCATTTAACATTCACTAATAAATAATGCAATTCCACAGAGTTAGATACTAGGCAGGCACTCCAAATGTTAAATATATCTTTATGTACTGTTTTCAAAAGATGATTTTTGCATTACTGCTAAATCAAATAAATAGTTCATTAAAATAATGTTTATTTTAAATGTCTATATATAAATACAGGCATAAATTGAAGAACTGTCCAATAGCAACAAAATATATACCATTTACAATTTAAAACTCCACTGCCACACAAGGAAAACTAAAATAAATACCGTAAATATATCTCTGTAGAACATTGCATTTAATCCATTGTATCCAAAATACTATGATTTTAATATATGACCCATGAAAAATTATTTCGATCTTTTATACACTTTTCTATATTATCTGCAAAATCCACATAAGAAACATCACTGTGTATTATATTTTTAATAATTAAGGCAACACGTAGCCATCCCAGACAGTATTGTTTACAGGAAAAATGTTACTCATTGCTTTAGTCTTAGTTTCATCTTAATTACGATGAACTAAAAATAAAATAAAACTAAATTTAGTTCCTCATTTGTACTAGCTATATTTCATATATTCAATAAGTATATTTAGATCTCTATAATAAAACCTGTGAATTGAATAACATAAATCATAAGATTAGAGTCCAAGCAGGTAAAAGAAGTTCAGGTAGTCAGAGATTATTTTTAGTTAAGTCATTGTTAATTAAAGATGCAGGGATTTCTCTCCACACTGAACTCTCTGTAGCTCTTTAGTAGGATTTCCTGTCTCCTAGAACTGTTTGTTTGTTTGTTTGTTTGCTTGCTTGCTTATTTTTGGTTTCCTGATTTTAATTTTTCTTGAATTTTCAAGGCAACTATGATTGTTGGATCTAAATTTATCTTGGATTATATTGTGACGTCATTCAGTTTCTCAGGATTTGGCTTCATCATATTATATATAGAATATCTAGACAGACTGGAGAGTTTATATAAATAACCTATTCATTTGACACATATACATCATACTGTTATATAACAAGTTTTGTATGTACAGATACTTGCTTAAGAATAAGGAGACACAACATTAATACAGAGAGAAAAATACCTGTTCATGAATAAGGTCCACTTCAGTAGACAGTCAAACCAAGATGAGGTCAATACAAAAGAAAATATAATACTTTGGAGTCATGAGAAGACAAAGATTAGTAGGCAGAAGCCATTATGAATACTGTGGAGGAGGAGATTCTCCAAAATGACCAAGTCTGAGCTTCAATGTAGAGATGAGGGTGGGGCCGATCAAGGTGGGTGTGGAGGAAGAACATTCAGTAGAGAACAAAGCATGCCCTTTGCCATAGTTCTCTTGGTCTTTTGACTGAATATCGCCATGCCTATTTGATAAGATAGACAAATGACAGAATGGGTTAGCAGAGAGAATCACTGCTATATCTTGAATATTTCAGCCCAATTGAATATGTAATGAAGATATTGGAGAGGCTTATAAACACATGAGTCCTGTTCAAAATTTAGAATTTGGAACAGGAAACTCAGATGGAAGCTCGAGAGCCTTGGAACACTGTTAGCCTCGATGCTGGTGCACAAATGGACAGAAAGAAGAAGAAAGGGTTAGCTATAAGTGAAATGAATTGTTGGGTCACCAACAGTAGGAGGACTGAACTCAGAGAATAATTGGAGTGACAGTGAAATTGGAGAACAAACAAACAAACAAAAAACAAGATTTACGTCACAGAGTCTAGAAGGGAAGGTTTCCAGAGCAGTGTTTCCAGAATTCCACAAGGAATTCTGTGGAAAGGCCAAGCAGGTTAACCATAGAGACATTCCTGTTGGAACTGGCGACTCTCACCTTGGTGACCTTGGTGACCTTGGTGACCTTGGTGACCTTGGTCAGTGAAAGGAGAATAGAGTCAAATATGTGTGATTAGGGTGAATAATTGGTGAAATGAAGTTAGAATAAGAAAAGCCAAAAAAGAAGAAAAGGAAAAGAAGGAAGGAAGGAAGGAAGGAAGGAAGGAAGGAGGGAGGG
>NW_021604744.1:4676762-4715299 GCF_004785775.1 Grammomys surdaster | reverse complement strand
GAGGGAGGGAGGGAGGGAGGGAGGGAGGGAGGGAGGGAAGGAAGGAAGGGAAGGAAAGGAAAGAAGAAAACTACTGGGAAGATGAAGCAAAAGAACAGGACAGGTGGTAGAGATGGGAGTCAGCAAATCACTTTTAAAACTGGAAATTATAGATTATCTGTGCGTACAGGAGAACTGATCTGATAGGGAAGAAGGGACTCTATCCACTTTATCCACATAGGAAATGGCAGGGTCACTGCTGGAAGTTTGAGGGAGTTCTGCAGTAGTTCTCACTGAGTAATGAGGCTGGGTGTGGTGAGTTGTGGAGCTTGGGATGAGTGAAGACATGGGTATGACAAAATGCTTAGTACCAGCTAACTGTAGGAGAGCTGTGGGACATACCCTCACCAGGAGCAAAGACAGGACTCTTGCTGCGCGCTCTAATGTCATAATGAGGGAGTTACTTTTTAAGGCATGAAAAGTTTGAAGTGAGCACCATAAGTAGTACAGCTTATTCTTTCAAAGGCAAAAAAGAAAGAAAAAAGGAGTTCGTGCTAATTTTAGAATTGATTCTCTGTGAATCTAGTTGACTCTGTTTTCCATTTAGCCAGTTTATTGCCTGTTCTGTGTTAGTTATCTGGGACGTACTTGATTTTGTGTATGTAGTAACACTCAGCTAAACTACAGTAAATATCTAAATGTCTTAAAACACAATAGGTGTCAAAAATCTCTCAATTGGAATTGGGGTTCTTGATGCACACATACTTGCCTTTTCGGTTGAACACATTAATTCATTGCAGAACTCTAGGTAACATTTTAAAAGATTTTTCGAAAGTACAAAATAAACACATGTGCAAACATTTATTTAATTAAACTATGGCATAAATTTAGCTCTTGAAAGACAGAAAGACACAGAAATGTGGGATTTAATCATAATGCATGACTATATTATATATAGAGAACCTAATTATTGCTAAGGCATTATTAAATGCCCTACTACATAAGTCAGCATAAAAAAGCCACGAACAAGATTAAAGTTCTAATAGAGTCCACCTTCTAAATCTTTAAAGTGCAAAACTGGCCAGGGAGGGTAGCACAGGCAGATGCTAACAGGTACTCAGAAGTCTGAGAGATGAGATTGTAAATTCCAGGCAAGTCTGGGCAACATAATGAAGTCTAGGACAGTCTGCGCAGTCAAGTGAGATTCTGTTAGGAAATAAAATTAAAGGAAAGGGAGAGAGGTTCTTGAATACAGCTCAATGGTAGACCTCTTGCCTGTTATAAGCAAGACACAGTTTTCAGTCCTCAGTACAAAAAAATCTAATTTTATATAATGTCCATCACACTCCATTTTATGTATTTCCTATTTATTATGTGTATGAGTGTTTTGTCTGCATGTGTGCACGTGCACCACATGCATGCCTGATGTCCATGGAGGTCAGAAGGGGCTGGAGGACCGCCGGCTGGAGCTTCTGTCCCTTTTTCTGCCCTTTGGCCGCTGGCCAATCTAGCCTGTACTCTCCAACTTTGTTCTCAGTCCTTCCCGACTTGGGTGCCCAAGAGCTTGAGAATGTGACGAGCTATCTCTGGCTCTCCCAGGACCTCAGACTGTGCTCCACCACCCCCAGAGTGGGTCCCATGGCTTCACATAGCCCAACACCCACCCTGCACAGGCATGGAGTGAACACAGTCACACTTCCTGTGCCTGTCTTCCCCAAGAGGCCCTAGCCCCGTGGGAGGGCAGACATGTGACATACTTTAACCCAACACTGGAGCTTCCCACTTGGAATCTGATTTCCTGGAAGACTGTCTCTATCTGCTCTTTCTTTCTGTTTTTTTCTGAATCCCATGAAAGTGAGTATGTGCTAGCGCAACTAGTTCCACTACCCAAGTATGTCAGTTAAACTACAAAAGCTGACAGTGTCTACTTCACATTTTATTGACTACTCCTTTGTTTTCATAAGGATTTTAGAATTTACTTTTATTTGTCTGGGTTTGTGTTTCTTAAAATCACATACATACCGAGCAGCAAAGAAAGCAAGCATGTACTGCCAAGCTGAGGTCAAATTTATCTGCTGTTTTTGTAAATACTATTTGTGGTCATTTAACACTTTGAGCATATACAAATGAAATGTCAGTATCTCTAGTCTCTGTTGTTGTTGTCATGTGTTGTGTGGGGAGATTAATGAACTATATCACATCACAGCTAGTAGCAACTTCTGCTTTTGAGCCACCTTTATCAACAAGGTTTGCAGATTAAACAGTTGATTCTGAGTCTTTCCCCCCTTCTTCCTCCTCCTCCTCCTCCTCCTCCTCCTCCTCCTCCTCCTCCTCCTCTTCCTCCTCCTCCTCCTCCTCCTCTTCTTCCTCCTCCTTCTCCTCCTCTTCCTCCTCCTCCTCCTCCTCCTCCTCCTCCTTCTTCTTCTTTTAGGTATTTTTTTCCTTTTACTGGATATTTTCTTTATTTACATTTCAAATGTTATCGCCTTTCCAGGTATGCCCTCTGGAAACCCCCATCCCAACTCCCACTCCCCCTGCCTCTATGAGTGTCTGGGTTTGTGCTGTCTTTGTGATACCTTCAGCCTCATCCTCAGAGAAGACTCTTTCCTTTTCCTTGGCTTATCTGGCCAGCGGCCTATGAACAGATGTGATAAAATACTGACTCAGAGCCTAGGTTTAAGAGACCGTCCCTGTTTCTGCTCGCTCTCCCGAGAGCCTTTGTCATCACCACAAGATGAACAAATTCTCACCCAGATTCCTGTTCCCTTGAGAAGGCTAAGGAGCATGTGAAGTACTGTGCCAGTGAAAGACTCCTCCAAGGGAGACCCAGGAAGGACACGGACCCAAAGACACTGCAGAGACCATCTTGCTGCAATTACATGAGTCAGGTTCTTTATTATCGAAGCTTCTGGTCGATATGTGCCTCTCGAAGGAGGTAGAGGCATTGACCTAGAGGCCCGAAAGCTTAGGGTTAATATAGGCAAAGGTGGGGGGGTTGGGGGAGGGAGAGGGTTGTGGCGTACTCACACACAATTGGTTGTTTCAAATGTCTGTAATATGTGTAAGCAGATCTCGGGCAGAGGTTTGACAAATCTCTCAGGAACAGTCTCTGGTCCCCGTGACCTTGGGACCCAGTGTGAATATTTATCTGAGCCAATAGGCCATCTGGCTGAATTTAATTCGCAAGTCCTTGGGACCTCTGGTGGGAGTTTTTCCAGAGGAGGCTAAGTCAAATATCACGGGAACAGATTCTCTGCATCTTTTATGACGGCCTTGGGCTAGCCAGTTAGCTGACCTGTATTTCTAACTACTTGTATTAGTGAATTAAGGCTTCATGTTATACTGTTGATTTAAACTAACTTAAAATTCCTTTCTCACCAGCAGAGTTGTCCTCAGCTCAGGGGCCTAACTGTGATCAATGTGATGGAAAACCCACCATGGACTCACTCGTCTACTCAAGCCTCTCTAATACACAGTCCTCATTTCCTTCCTCAGCAGAGCCTGTACACCCACACTCAAGCATTGCGCTCACTCATTAGCGAGTCTTTCCAGTGACAGATATTCTTATATCAGTGAGAAAAAAACATTGTGGTAAACCCACAAGATGTGTGTTTGATTAGTTATACAGCATTAATGTGCCAGTGGTCCTTGGATACAAAATATCTCCTAAAGTAGCACATTTTAAAAACACAGTTCTTGACTTACCATATTTATAATCATATTATCATTGTAAAAATATTGTTTCTTAAACATTCAACATTACATAACTTTTGGATTGCATGAATTAATGTGTGAAAGTTAGAGGACAAATTTTGGTAATCTGTTCTCTTCTTACACCATGTGGATTCTGAGGCTCTAACTCAGATCAGCAGGCTCAGCAACAAGTACCTTTTCCCACTGAGCCAAAATGTTGAACTTTCAAACCAAGAATATAACATGGATATAATTGTCTAAAACACAAATAGTTCACCTCCAAAATTTTCATTTCTGATATCATTTTGATCTCATAAGTTAATGTAAAAACACTTTTATGTTATCTGAATCAATTTTCATGTTTTATTTTTGGAGCATCTAATAGTACTTAAATAAAGATGGCATCAGAGCTATGCCCTACACTTTTCTATATCTGAAGAAACTGAAGTAAGTTAAATTATGTTAAAAGAATACTTGTGTCGTGAGTAAAGCAAACACTTTAGAAAATAGAAAGAGCAACTATGCGAGTGAAATTGCCGCTGAGAAAATCCTTGTGTGTGTGTGTGTGTGTGTGTGTGTGTGTGTGTGTGTGTGTGGTGTATGGATGTAAACATGTGGAGGTCAGAGGTATCCTCTATTGCTTTTCCTCTGCATTTTTGGGACAGGGTCTCTTACTGAACCTGGAACTCACCCATTGCAGCTAAACTGGCTATCCAGGAAGCTTCTTGGATCTACCCATCTACACACACACACACACACACACACATACACACACACATCCTGAGGTCATAGAGGTCATGCTGCTACACCTAGCTTTAAAAAAAATCCTAGCTAGCTTCTTACTAGGGTTTTGGGGATCCCAACTCAGGTCTTCATGCTTACACAAAAAGGATGCTGTTCACTCAGCTGTATCCCCTAACTATGGAATATTTTTTTCAGTGTAACTAGTACTTACATGTTTGAAATAGTCAGAAAATTAATATAATTTGAAAATACTAAACCACTAATACTGCAGTAGTGATCAGTTTCAGTGTTTTTTAAGTGCTGCTCTTAACTGGATTGTCATCTCTATGGTGACTGATAAACACAAATTGTTGATAAGTTCATATTAGCTATCTACTTTTTTTGAAAAGTGAATGCATTTAATCTGTTTCTTAACTATGACTTTCATGGTTTGCATTGATTGCCCCCATAGTCTATTTTAAAATATTATGCTTTAAAGCAATAAAATAAACATGTTTAGATTCACGGTGTTCAGTAAATGATAGAAGTACCGTGAGAAGGGATGGCAAAGAGAGTTTCCACATTACTGTGGACCAGAGTGTTGTATGTCTGCCTTTGTGTTTCATGTTTCCTGCTGGTCTTGCGGATTGGTAACCATGGTTTCGTGCACATTCCAGCATGAGGCACGTGTTACCACACAACTGGCTCTTCTACCAAGTGTTTGGTAGAAGCTACCAAAGCATCTCTGAAGACCACGTGCGTCTCTAGCATCACCTGTCCTTAGCTGCTCATATTCGGGTGTTGCTGATTTTGTCAGTGAGCCTACCTGAGTGCTTGCTCATCAGAAGATCAATATTAGTTAGACTGAAATGGGAGAGATGCTCAGGAAAAGGGAGATGATTATTGAAAGTCATATGTAATAAATAATTACATACTGTACATATGACAGAAAAATATAAAGGTGATGCCTACTGAACTCAAGATTAATTTTAATGGAAAAATTAACATTAATATATCAGTACAATGAGAAATTCTGGACAAATGATAGTAGATATGAACAAAATCTGTTTTGCTACTAACTGGGCCCACACACTAATGCACACATACACACACACATATACACACACATACACACATACACACACACATACACACACACATACACACACACATATACACACACGTACACACACACATATACACACACATATACACACACATATACACACACACATATACACACACACATATACACACACACATATACACACATACATACACACACACATACACACACACGTACACACACACGTACACACATACACACATACACACACTCTCAAGCAATAGACTTCTAACTGACCTCTTTCAATCTATCTTTAATTCTTCCTTTAAAGAAAATAAAATAGAGAAGGAAAGAAGAGGTGGGGGTCAGGAGGAAAAAAGGGGGGGAAATCTATAAAATCTCTCTGATCAACCTGAGGGCAAGTTAATGTGAACACAGAATGTAGTATCTACTCAGTGAGTTTAGTACACTGTATGGTCAACATGTCAAGGTTTGGACTTGATAGTTATAGTCATTATAGTCATCCATCTGACGTCTTTGGGTCATGATGACTTTTTCACTGTGACACTGCTTCAGACATAAATTCTTTAGGAAGATAGTATCCATATCAGCAAACATTAATATCTTTTATATTGATGAAGGAATTTTTATTTTACAATTAATTGGCTTTCTGATTTTATAAATAAACAGATAAAAGTATCGATATCTTCTTTTTGAATTTTGCTCTATGTCTTTCTTAATCTATTTCAGAACTCTGACTTCTGCCTCTTCTAGGTAATAAATGTCTGCTGAGGATCCAGCATGTGAACAGTGCCCTGCAGCACACACATGCAGTGAACCTTCAAACAAGACCAAAGATATATGGGATAGTATTAAAACTTGAATTTAAAACATTGCAGAAATGAACCAGTAAAACATATTACTGTAATCACATGGTATTTTTCACTATCCTAAAACCACATTTCTAGTCTAAATAAAATGTCCTTTTCTACTTGATTTTGAAATTCTGAAATATGCGTATTTGTTTACTGGATGCATTCAGTGGCCTAATTGCAATTTGTGGATTCCAAAGAAAAACTGAGATGTGAAAGTAAACCTGAATGTGATTAGGAATTCATTTCTTTGGAATTTAGTTTTTTCCCTCCAGGACCTGAGACTTTTAAACCTTCCATATTAAACTTTTAGTACTTTGAGCATTTGTGCTCTGACTCTGATGTGCATTCTGATAACTTGGTAACCCTGTTAACATGCAAAAGAGCATTCTACAGGTTCAAGGCCTGATACTGCTTTCCTGGAGGATGTTAGTACCTTACATTGAAGGAAAGAATCTCAGAAAGACAATGCAAGATTCTAATAAACTGTTGTCTTTATTGTGGTGGTTTTGGTAACAGCACTGATGTAGCCTGTGGGGCTAAGCAGTAAGTACTGCAAGTAAGAACTGCAAAGAGTTCATCAGAGTTCACCAGGATTTACAGTGTCAAACTATAAAAATGAACTCTCCATTTTAACAGGTGAATATTACAGATTACTGATGTTCTCTTCCATGCACTATCTGATACCAGGATATATACCTGTCAATCAACAACAGCAACAAAGATGTAAGTTATCCAGATGTTTTTGCTGAAAACACAAAGTTTCATTTGCAAATTTGGAGTTTCCTTTTTCTTTTCTTCTTTTTTTTCTTTTTTGTTTTTTTTCCTGTGCAACATAAATATTTATTAAAGGTACAGGGCCCTATATTCATCTTGGCAGCAGCCTTCCTCATGGCTGCCAGCATGTTTCTCAGCTCCTCCAGCTTCCCCTTGGCATCCTAGTGGGTCTCCACCCTCTTCTGTATGGGAGGCAGTGCCGAGCTTTCTTCATCTTACGTTTTTTGCTGAGAACATTTCAGGTTTAACTAGAATTTAATCTCCTTGATGGAGAATCCCAGGGAAAATGATCTAACTCTATTCTAAGAATCCAAGTTAAGGATGTCATAGCTGGTTTATCTTAGTCTCTGCTAAGTTGCCCGTTTGTGCAGAACCCCTTCATATAACTGCTTATCTCAGCTTCTATCAAACTGCATGCTAAGAGAAGTTCCACCCCACCCCAAGTTGCAGAGCAAGATGCCAAGGCATGGTTTCTTTCTTCAAAAACCCTGTGTTCTGGACACTCAGGGCCACACCCAGGTCTCCAAAGACTTGGGTGTAGTCCCAGCCAGCTTATAAGGGCAGATTGTTTAACATATTGCTGTAAAATTTGTTGCTGTCCATTTAACTTGAGTTTTTATGTAAAGGAAAGCCTATTAAGTATGATAAATATTTTAAACATATTTTTGCTTTTGTAGAGGAGCATAATAAAAATAGTGTAAAGGTACAAAATATGAAACTTCATTAATGCAATGTTTGGTATCAATTAATTATAGCCTGACTGTGTACATAGCTTCTTAGCCCACATACTGCTTCTTCTAGTCCTCAGTAAATCTTGACATGCCTTTATATTAACCTGCTATATTAAGAAAATGGGCATTTAAAAAGAGCCTAGTTCTTCTAATTCTGTGGAAATCAGAACCCTCAATTCTCTCTGATTTTTGAATTAAAGCAGCCTCATTTGCGTGAGCACAATTAAGCTTTTTAAATGTGGCTAGGATCATTTCCATAATTCTGTATTTTCAGTTTTTCCTTAGAATTCTGGAACCTGACAGCATACTATAATTTGCAAAACTGAAATCCATTCAGAAACAGTTCTTGGTAGAAAGGTAATAGCCAGGAAGGTAGAAGATGAAGGGGAAGAAAAGCATCTCAAACATAAGAGCAGCATGCATTCATTCACTGGAAATGGGCAGTTTTCACCTGAGTTTGACTGGTCATGTCTACCACTGTGTGATTTCGCCTGGGGGTGGAAAGGTGACTGTCTTGAATACAAAAAGTGAGTTTTGATTTACTTTCCTTTGGGCTAGAACAACCTTATCTAAACAGTGAATGAGAAATGTCACAAATAAAACAGGAATATGACAATCCTTTCACAGCACTTTCTGGAAGCCTTGTACTTTACCCTTGTCTCTATATCTGTTTTTGTTTGTTTGTTTGTTTGTTTTTTGTTTGTAAACAGCAGCTTTATTCTGTCTATGCTTATTTTATTAAGAAGATTTGATTATATGCTTAACTGGGAAAAGAGAATTTGTTATACAACACTTCAGTAAATAACATTTCCTATTGCATTAATATTTAAAATTTATTTCAGAAACTTCTATTTTATCTATGGGAACTACATCTTTTATCATTTCCCCCCTGAAATCAGAGAGTGCTACTACAAGGAGTTAAATAATTTCTGTGTAGCTCCTTCCTACACCCAGAGCAGCAAGCACTTAGGCGTGTAAAGTAAAACCTTATCTCATAAGCCACATCCTCAATAGAGATCTTTGAGAGGAAGCCTTTTTTTTTCTTCAATCGAAGCATGGTAAGAGACTTTGAGCCTTTAGAGATAAAGTAGAAACCATCTATTCCACATCTGCACCTGTCAGTTGTTGTTTGGTAAGTGAGCTAACTAAAAATAAAAATGTGATGGGCTGTGTGAAATCCATAAGTCTGCTCTTGGCTCACTCAGAAGTCATGAGCTTAGGATGCTAGAAGTGACCCAATGATTTTCAGGTTGATTTAAAGGGACCTCTTGGTGAGCTTGCCTATTTTATTCCTATTTTGTTATTTTATTCTTATTTGGAATTTGAAGTAAAATAATCATCTGAGGTGAGTAAGTTTAGCAAAAATCTATGAAAATCCTGAGAACATGACTTCAACATTTAAATTCAGAGAAAAAAGCAAAGTTTGGTCCCCATCTCTCTCCCTGAACTCCTGGAGAGGAAAGTCCATGTTCATCATTTCTCTGTCAGCTCTGAGGCTTACATCCATGGCTAATAATGACCCAAGCTGCTGACTGCTGTCTCCTGCCTACTCAAGACTATCTTAAGGCCCCCCCCTCTTCCTCTCAGCTGCTCTTGTCCTCTTATCCCTCCCCTCCCGTCTCTCTCCCTGTCTCCTGTATTTACAGTTTTGTGTTCTGTACCTTCTGAGTGTACACACTCCTAGTATCTTCAGTTCCAAAAATACTATATTAGTAGTGCCTCTGTGTTTCTTTCCCTTCAAAGCCAAACTACTTTTTATGTTTTTATATTTAAAATTAATAATAAAAACTGCTTTAAATCCACATGGTTTTGTATACTATTACTGATATAAAATTTGTGGTATGGCTTTGTGTGTGTGTATGTATGTGTGTGTGTGTGTGTGCATGTTTATGTGTGGTTTCTCATGCATATGACCATCCATAAGATCAGAAGTTGATATTATGGGTTTTTTTTACATGGCATTCCAGTTTATTTTCCAAATATGGTCTCTCGGTGAACTTGGATCTCAACAGCTGGATAGACTGGCTAGTCTGCAAACCTCTGGAATCCTCCTGTCCCTGCTTTTGTTTTTTGCTTTTTTTTTTTTTTTGCTTTTTTTTTTTTTTTTGAGAAAGCAGAGCACTCCGTATCTACCCATTTCCTCAAGTCTAGTTCAGTCAGTCGCCCATAGCAATTTGGCCTCTCACATCCCTCTGAAGAGACCAAAGGCATCAGGAGCCCACTCCAATTAAACTGCTTTCCTGACAATGTTTGCCTGGAATCCATGGCAGCTAATAAAATGGACAGGTCCCTTCCAGAACTTACAACTCTCTGGCTTGTCTTTTTTTCTACATCCCCTTTTATCTCTCACCAATCTTAAAACAAAAGTATTTAAGTAAATTATGTGCAGATGAAACAAATCCTTAACCATAAAGGAAAACATAATGTCTATTTTATTGTAGAAAACAAGGCAACAATAAGAAGTGGTAATCTTCTATACCTCTAATTAACTAAATATATAAAACTATGATGATTTCTTCCTTCTTTATTTCCTTCCTTCCTTCCTTCCTTCCTTCCTTCCTTCCTTCCTTCCTTTCTTTTTAATAAAACCTGGCCATATATTGTTTGCTTGTTTGTTTGTTTGTTTGTTTTAAGGGATTATATACCTGCTACTGTCTGCCAGATGTCTGCCAGCTAGCTTAGTGAACTTAGATAAAATTTTAAGATTCAAAATATAATAACTGTATACTAAAGCAGGACTGGGATCCATCTGTCAAGGCTCCCCATCAGTTTCTTATAGTGTTCTCAGCATCGAAATACATTGTGAAAAGATAGTTTTTTCAGGAAAAGGTAAAATAATGACTCAAGCAGGCGTACAAATATGCATGCATTAGGAGCGTATTTACTACTCTTGCAGGAACACATGAGACAGCTAACTGGTTCAAAAGAGTCATAAAGATAGCTAGCACAAACTATCAAGGAATGAGGGAATACTGAATAGGAACTTTATTTTTTTATTTTTTTTTATAATTTATTTTTTCTCAAATTGTAATTCATTGACACAGGGGTTATAAACACAGAAAGGCAGGATGTGGGGAAGGGAATGACACTGGAGTGTGGGTGTTCAGGGAGAATACAGATATCTTCAGAACCGGGTATCGGCTGGGTGAAAGTTCAGGGGACAAGTCACTATGACTCTGCCTATGACTCGATTGTCCTTATCTAAGTTGGTATTGAATAGGAACTTTAAATGGAGCCAAAATTAGTTGTGAACAGAGAAGAAGGAGTCAAGTCAATCATAGCCAGCATGTCACAGTTACTTATCAACAGTTTTCAACAATATACTAAAACTTGTGAAATAGCCCAAAGAAGTCAGAGTTAGCTTCTCATGCTAGCAGCTGGCTCTGCTGCTGAAGAGCTGTGGTTTCCCACAGCACATTACCATACCTTAGTTCAGTTTGTGTGTTCATTGTTCATAGACGAAACTGAAGGTTAAAAGTTATTTTTGTAAATTGCTTAAATAGCAAGTTTACTTAACTTGATACAATTAGAAATAAAAATTCCTTTTCTCTTGTAACTTCAGTAGGCGTTAACAAGTCCTGTTATATTTTCCCCATCAGAGATGATATTGTCAGTTTACCATCTGTAGTTTACTCACAGAAGGATTGTTTTTCATTTTTTTCTCCCATCAGATAGCATTTTTACCTACAAAGTAGAGATTTATTAAGACTTCAAGTGGGTGAAAGGGAGACAGACTGTACCTTCCTCCCAGAAGAGTGGGGAGAAGCCTTATCTGTGTTTCCCCATCTTGTACATTTGCATAGCTCCACCCACCTTTCCCTTCTTTTCTATGTCTCTCCTGTGCTTCATATCCCCTGCTTCTTTCTGCCATCCTAACACTAGTCCAGCGGTTTCCAACCTGTGGGTTTCAACCCCTTTGGGTATCAAATGACCCTTTCACAGGGGTCACCTAAACATCAAAAAACACGCTTACATTGTGATTCATAACAATAGCCTAATTACAGTTATGAAATAGGAATGAAAGTAATTTTATGATTGGGGGTCACCACAACATAAGGAATTGTACTAAAGAGTCACGTCATTAAGAAGACTGAGGACTGTGATTCTAGACTGAACCAGGTTGGACTTTGCCAGCTTTGGAGTGCAAACTTATTATCACGAACATACAACAGGGAGGTGAGAAAGAGGCAACAGTGCTGATCTTGGTTTGTCAGTGTCCAATGTTGTTTCTGGGACATTTATAATGACCACACAGCATATACAATATCTAGTGTGGGTGGTCACAGCTTTTCAAGCCCATATTCTTTTCCAGAAGGCCGCAGAAACAATTGTTTGTATTATTAGACTAAGCAAATGCTTATCCTACTGAGTTCTGTTATAATAAGCAGATGCCTGAAAAGACATGTAAAAGAGAAGTAGAATTCATACTCTCTTCAGTTTTCATGTTAGGCATTTCATGTATTCTTATGTATCTACTGTATGTGTTACATGCCAAAGCCACTTTCCATGTTACTCAAAGATGACTGGGAACTTGGGGAATTACTTCTAGTGAGTCATAAGAGAGTAATAAAATATGAAAATTTTAATTGTCACTTTCTGCAAATACCATCTTCTTCAATCCAGGTCACAGCTTGAGGAGGTAGACACTTGGCACAGTGAGGGAACAACCCCGTTCAATCAGTGAAACCAATCAGAGATGAGAGCATCTCTGTCAGATCTCCTTCATGTTCTAATTTCCACTGCAGACAAAATGAAAACACACATGTTTCAGAAGACTCATCATGGAGTGTAGGCACATTTCCGATGGAAGGCTGATTGGCAGTAGAGCAGAGTTTTGCCAGGATCATGCTGGTCCTGTGTCCTGTGTACTAATTCATAACTTAGAAATGTGAATGATTTTACGAAGCACAATCTTAAAGCCATTGTATCTTAATTAAAGTATTTACTTCTGTTGGGAAATCTGACTGGTTGACATAAAGATGCAGTGAGACAATCTCTTCCCTATTTCTTTCCTCTTGGGCTTTCATAGTGTGGCAAGAATATCTTTAAAATAAAATGATTTTCTAGTACTCAGTTGAAATCTGACAAAGCAGTCTTCATTTTAGAAAATCTTTAGTCCTATAAATCAGTTCCTAGTAATTCATGTTCCTGATACTGATGCAACTGTACCAGTACCTTTGCGTGACTGGGCTAAACAAACTGGAACACATTGAATGAATAATGAAAATTTTGATGCTGTCTCAATTCTCTGGTTAGGTTAGAAAGCCTGGAGATTCTCTCTTGGGTGCTCACTTGTTCTCATGTTCACTCAGAAGGCAGAGTCACACAGAGTGCGAGGAGTCTGTGTCTGGTGAGAAAGTAAAGTCTCTAAAAAAAAGGCAAAGGGAAGCTTGTCAACCATATATGAAAGAACTTGGAAGTGGATCCTTCAGTTACAGCTGAGATTGAGAGGCAGATCCCTGGCTGGCAGCTTAGCCACACCCCTGTGAGAAATCTTGCCCCAGAATGTTTCAGCTGTTCTGGCTTCTTGGCCTGTGACCTAAAAATGAGTGGTGGGGCTGAGTGGTGGGTGACTCAGTGGTTAAAAGAATTTCCTCCTGTTCCTGAAAAGGACCTCAGGACAGTTCCCAGCACCCATGTCAGACAACTCACAGTCCCCAGCAACTCCAGCTCCAGCCCGTCTAGTGCCCTCTCCTGCTCTCAGTGACCACCTGAAGATGTGTGGATATCCATCTAAAGACATAAATAAAAATATTAAAATTAAATCTTTAAAAAATACTGACAGTTTTATGTGGATACATTTTGAGATAAAATGTTATGTGGCAATAGATGACTAATATAAAACCCAGTGCTATAACAGCATGCCAACTTGAAGATGTAAAATTAATTAGGTAACAGCTTGCTAGGCATATCTAATTAGATAATAGTCTACTAATCAACATTAATTGTTTTAGTTATGTGCTTTAGAGATGGGAAATTCTTTTGTCTATTCAAAGGAATGTCTTACAGATTTCCATAAATACTCATGTGTGGAGGGGGAAGTTGTGGGAGGCATTATGCTAGACCAACGATCATCTAGTCTTTTTAACACTAAATGGTTGTATTCAAGCTGATTAGCTTATTTAGGGAACATATATTATTATTATTACTATTATTATCATTATTATTATATAGTATATATAATATTATTATTATTTTGAAAACAAAACACATCGTTATATGCCATTTATATGAAAAAGTCTAATCTGCATGGCTATCAGTGGGTTGTTTATTGCTGAAGATAATTTTATTCTCATCAGTTTTGATGTAGACCCTCTTTTTAGTGTTCATGACAATTACTGCATTAAGCAGGTTTACTTTTACTTTCAGTGAAATCTCTGCTGTTATTTTATATGCAATCTCATTTCTAACTTTGTATAAGTAGTCATATTGGAAGGGCATTTTGAATCCAAGCAATGAGACACTATAAAATATTTATGCACTATATTTTCAAATTATACAGCTACTGAATCACATGTACTCCAGCCACTTAAGGTTTGGATTTTAAATTATTGATTAAAAATATCTCAGTTTTTACAGACAAGACTTTCCATTCATGTTGGCAAATCCTGTGCTTCATAACTGGCTTTAGTATTTTATGTTTGTGTGCATTTTACTGACCCCAGATAAATATAATTGCATTGTTTATATAATGTAGCTTCTTCTTATATTAATACGTGACTGCAAAAGAAAAAGGAATAAAAATTATACATCAATTATATTATTATAATGAGGGATTTTTGCTTTTTGTTTTGTTTTGTTTTCATGAAAAAGTGGCACCTAGTGGTCTGTCCAAAGAATCTTCCCAACTTTTTCCTAGTTGTCTTTGTAGCTGCAGTTTCCCACAGCCGGATTAATTTTTGTTTATGTTTAGTTATCTTTTTGTTTACTTTTCTGTTTGATTTTTGTAAAATTAGATTGACCTATTTTTTCATTGTATGCACAAGCTAATGCCTATTGTAATCACATACTACTGTACAGTTATGCTAATATTGATCTTCATGTATAGATAGTGCTATTAAGCTCCTGCTACAAAACAGACAAATTACTTTTACAACACTAAGCAAAAATATTGCCTTAGAACAAAAGGCTATAAGAAGAAATTCACTTCTAGGTGAAATAAAATTTGCCTTTGCTTCTCTAGCGGGACAGATATGTATAGGTTTTGATTTTTCAAAGCTTACTTTAACAAGGTTCTTAAATGCTTCTATTTCCATTTTAGCCCACCACTCACCAGAGCAAGGATAAAAGAAAGGTTAATAGGAAATGGGGCTTGTGGACCTGTCTATAAATAGCTGTTTAGAGCTATTCCAATCTTGTTATCAGCAGTCCAGTCCACTCAGCAATCACCACTCACAAATCAGCAACAACAGTTTGATCCAGAAGAAACATCAAAGCTCTGCCAATCAGTCCAAGTCCACGAAAGCGTCAAGAAGCTACCAAAACACCATGAAGAGTTCTTTGTCATGTTACTGTCTATGAAGAAGTCATGGCAAGTGAAGATCAACAACACAATACAAGGCGAACCAATGCCAGAGCGTCTTCAGCGAAGACTACCCTGATGGACCAAGGTAAACCAATTCCAGAGCCTCCTCCCACTGTCTCTGGAGTCATGTTTATATTCTTTTAAAACATTATGCATCTTCTCACATGTATGCTTTAGCAAACCATTCTTTCACCTGTCTGCCTCAGCAAAGCATATGACATAACTGAGTTTCTAAAGAAACCAGAAATGTTCACTTTAGTTATGTGCTATTTTATTATTGCCTGTTAGTATGTATATGAGTGTTCTTTATACATATTACCTAACCATCTGTAAACATGAATATCATGTATTCATGTTTTGAACATTTTGATTTGTTTCACTGTGATAGGGTATCACTCTGCAGCATGATGCCTTGGAACTCACTCTGGAGCTCAACCTGTCATCAGTCTTGCAATGATCATCCTGTCTCAGCTTCCCACTTTATTTAAAATAATTACAATGGTAGCACACTCAGAAATGAATTGAGTAGAAAGTATTCTTTAAACATTCATAGTCACATCTCCTTCCACATTTGCTACATAAAACAAGGAAATTTCATAATAGTCTTATGATTTAGAGGATGATTACGTTTTATATAAATTAATATTATTAAATTTCTTCTTAATCACTTACTATTTGAATATTATATATATTTATGTAAATAAAATATTAACAACTAAAGGAGAAAAATTGAGAATTTTTGTGGAAGTTTTTTAAAGTTATAATCAATAATGGCAAGATTGAGGCCTTAACAAGAAACTTAAAAAGCATAATTTAGTTTATTTTGAGTGTATATGTCAGCATGTGTTTGTATGTGTATAGGGTGAATGTGCCATGGCGTACATATGAATTATCAGAGGACAATTTGTGGAGTCAATTCTCTCCTTGCACCTTCTGCCAGTTGTGGGGATCAAATGAATAAAATAATACATAAAAATTGAGTTTTAATTCAATAAAACAACTGAAATAATATGTAAGAAGAAAAATCTAGTAAGTCTATTTAAATCCTCAGTGGATAGTCTCAGCAAAAAACTGGATTATACCAAAAACAGAGTGAGGGATGGAAGACAAAGTAAAATAATTTGAACATTTAGTGAAGGTCAAAGACATGTTTAAACTAATAAAAAAGCGTGGACACTGGAAATGTTTTAGGGTATTGGGAAACACCCTCCAGTTGGTGGGCATAGAAGGAGAAGAACACTATAATGATAGCGTAAAGGACAACTTCAATAAAACCACAAAGGAAAATTTTCTAAACATTAAGAGATATATATCCAGGTACAAGAGGTCTATGAAACATAAACAAATCCACAAAAGAAATTCTCTATAGTATATTAAAGTTAAAGCATTCAAAACATGGAATAAAGAGACTGTGAGGCAAGCTGAAAGCCAGAAAGGTCAGGTCACTTATTAAAGCAGGACAATGAGAATGTAAGCAAATTACTTGACAGAAAACTCTAAATCCAGAGAGCCTGGAAAGATGTACTCCATGTTCTGAAACACTTCAGTTATCAACACAAACTATTATAACCAGCAAAACTATTTACATTGAAGGTGAAGTAAGGACTGGCTTTGATAAATTCAGATCAAAGGAGCTTATGACTACTAAGGTATCTCTACAGAGGATTATAGAAGGAACTTTTCTATCTGCAAAGAAAGATACACACACTCAAGAAGTCTTGAGGAACAAATAAACAACACCAGGACAGGTAATTTAAAGATAGACTAGAAAAAGCACAAAATCAACAAAATGACAGGAGTTAATACACATCTTTCAATAGTAAGTTCCCTGTATTAATTATCATTATAATTAGTTGCTTTTCTCTTGCTCTGATAAGACAGGATAACTAAGGCAACTTATTAAAAATATTTAAATTAACCATACAATTCCATAGCTTTAGAATCCATGATGGTGAAGCAAGGAAAGGCATGGAAGCAGGAGTAGCTGAGAAGTCACATCTCAAACAGCAAGCAGGAGGCAGAAAGAGCTAACTTGAAATAGCATGAGTCTTGAAACATCAACGCCTATACCCAGTGACATACTTCCTCCAGGAAGGTTGGACCGGACCACCTGATTATCCCCAAATACCTACCAGCTGGGATCAAGTATTCAGATGCCAGAGGCTTATGAAGAATATCACATTCAAACTAGTACACAAGCAAATAGACCTAAGAAACAAGCACTCAGTTATTTTAATATATGACAAAATAGATTTTAAACTAAAACTAATCAGAAGAGATAGAAGAGACGCTTATTATTCATTAAAGGAAAACTCTACCAACAGGATGTTCTAATCTTAAACATGCACCTGCCAAACTCAGAAGTACACAGTTTCACAACAATAATTACTATCAGTTCAAAGACTACAGGTAAACCCCCAACACAAGGATAGTAAATTATCCTTGAGGTATCTTTAAGTCAGAAAGTATGAAAATTTAGCCATAACTGAAATAAAATTTAATATCGAAAAAATTTTTCTAACATGATTCTTTTTGTAAATTTGTTTAGATTTCCAAACTTATTTATATAACAACATTATTCTATTTCATAGGTATTAAAATAGTAGAAATGGAAATCAAAGGAATAAAATTCTTGCTAGAATTTAATACAAAATGTGGGAAAACATTTCTTTGTGATTAGACATAAAAAAGTCATGTAATTTAGTTTAGTCATCAACATTATAAACATCAAACAAAATGAAAGGTACAATTGTAGTAAAATACAGTATCTGGTAGTTTCAAATTCCAGAAATTATTTGGGAAATGATTCAAAAACTTGAGCTGTAAATATTCATGACATGATTACCTGGTGATTCAGAACGGTTATATTTTTAAGATTTCCAAAATTTCAAGGCATGTTATTAACTTATTATTCCTTTAAAATCAAGTATTTCTGAATAATAATTTTCTTCTTACAATTGAAAATGATTCAAAAATATTGAAGTACAGCTTGGAGAAGAAATGTTGTACATCTGTGTTTAGAAGACATTCACTATTAAGTCTGTAGGGAGAGAATATAAGAGTTTCTCAGAGACTGTTCATGGATCTCCTAGGAGCTTCCTGGTCTTACCTAGTTGCATCTGTTGGTTTCCATAATGCATAGCTGCTAAAGCAGAAAAGTTCAGTGGAAACTCTTCACATGGAGCAGAATTTGCCAATGGTTTGGTAAAAAAAACACAAAAGTGACAGGCAGACAATTTTCTCTCTCTTCTTCCTCCTGAGAAACTGTTCCATTTCATCCCATTCTGAGGACCATCCAGTAATGGCATTTTACATAGTGACGTAATGTTTCACTTCTCTAACCTTCTGTGCCTCACTTTCTCTTTCTCTTCCTTTAATGTAATGAGATTGTTCCCTCAGTTACTTACTACATGAAAATAAAAGCCCTCTCTACCTCCCAAAAGTGCACAAACTAGGGATTTATTCAGCTCAAATCATGTATGGGAAATTTTATATGCTAAAATTCACTAACATAAAATCACTAGTTTTGAAATAGAATACATAGGTGTTTTAATTTGAGACAGAGTCCTGATAGGGGCTAGATTAAGATTCAGTAATTCTCATGCCTCAAGCTCCTAAGGGCTGGAATTGCTATAAGAACTTTAGGATATAACGTTTCTGTCACAGATGCCACTTTCTTCAAACAGGACTTACTATAGTAAGAAATATTTACTTTAGTATATACTATATTGCTCGAGACAGAAAAACGTGTAAAACAGTGTTGTATTAATGATAAAGGTAGAAGGGATATCATCAGCTCAGTTTTGGACATTTCAACTGTCAGACTTTCTTATCGAGAAAACAGTTGATTGTGTGAGTGTAGATTTTGAAAGGAAGATCCAAGATGGAAGTGCTATGCCAAGTGGCCATATTATGCCAGGAAATTTGATAAGATCCCATAAAATTGAATGTCAATATAATAATATGATCCCAAAAGATGAATCATTCAATTTCCCAGTTTCTAAAGTTAGGAGACTGACAGTGTCCAAAATGTTTAAGAGACACAGAATTGCTTTTTACAGGAAAAATGTCAACTACAGGAGAAATGTCAACTCAGGTGTGTGCGGGGTTTGAAATGAACAGAAAGGGGGTAAAAAAGAGACTTTAGAATGCAGAATGCATACTGAATATTGAAATGTCATTAACTCAATAGGAACATATTTTCTGAGTTGGAGAGGGTGAAAAGTTGATTAGAATATTCAAGAGAGAATGGGAGGAGGGAAAGTGGGTGTACAGACACATCATTCATGGAATTCGGTGGAAAGGAAAAGAATGAACTGGGGAGCAGGAGGAAGCAATCGAGTTACAGAAAGGGTTTCTCAACATTAGTTTTAGAGAAATAGTCTTCTTTAGGATTCACTTAGTAAACATCTAAACACTGGCTTCTTGTAGCATAACAGGCAATCTTTCCACAAAACAGGAAATTTGACCCATGTGCTGGTGGCAGCAATGATCCATGGATCCCTTTAATCCCAGTACCAGAGAAGGAAAAGCATGCCAATCTCTGTGAGTTCAAGGCCAGCCTAGTCTACACAGTGAGTTCCCGAACTGACAGGGCTATATGGAAAAACCTTGTCTCAAAACAACAACAGAAAGAATTTTAAATGAAATACTTGAAGCTTTTTTTCTTTCTCTTTTTCTTCCTCCTCCTCCTCCTCCTCCTCCTCTTCCTCCTCCTCCTCCTCCTCCTCCTCCTTCTTCTTTTCATTTTGAGATAGTCTTGGTTTGTATTTCAGGCTAGTTTAAGACCCAGGATTCCTCTTTCCTCAAGATACTAGGTTAGAAAATCAAAGAATTAGCTGATCATAAACATGGAAAATGAATAACTGAAGGGCTAAAGTTATAGCAATGAAGAAACATTGTCTAGCTGAACACGTTAATGAATGGCACATAGACTTATAAGACAAGATTCAGCACCATCAAGAATGGTTTGAATCCTGTGGAATTACATGCAGTTTAAACTAATTACCTAATGTGGGTGGTGGGAACAGAACTCAGATTCTCTGCGAGAGCAGTAAATGTTTTTAACTGCTGAGTCATCTGTACAGCTCCAATAAATAGTTAAGTTTTCTAAATTGTATGATTTTTTTCATTTGTATGAATGAATCATATTTATGCATATGCACATGTATGTTTTCATGTATGAGGACATACATGTATGGATTGTACTTTTCTATGTGAGTATTCGTGTGTAGGACATCAGTTGGTATTTGGTGCCTTCCGTCATCACTCTCAAATTCAGTTGTTGAGTCTGGGTCTCTGCCAGAACCCAAAGGTTACTTGCTTAGCTAGTCTTCTGTATAGGTTGCCCTAGGTATTCCTGTCTCTGCTCTGAAGAGCTAAAGTACAGGTGGACTACAATCCTTAACTACCATATACTTTTATGTGGACGTTAAAGATCTGGATTTTATTTCCCATTCTTGTATTTATCCACTGAGTTTACCTACTGAGTCATCATTCCAGACCTAATTTGTTTTGTAAGATATTTTTCTTTCTGTTTTTGACAATGTATTTGTATATACTAAATATTAGGAAGTATTAGAAAGATTTTCTTTTCCTTTCACCTATCGGTTTATGATAGATAGTACATATGCTGAGAGTGACTATGCCAGGGTCTACATTCTTTGATTCATCCATTACTGCATACTAATCGTGGTGAAAAAACCTGAAGATCTATATGACCCCAAATGTGGAGCAGAGACTGAAGGACAGGCCATTTAGAGACTACCCCACCTGGGGATCCATCCCATATACAATCACCAAACCCAGAAGCTATTGTGGATTTTGGGAAGTGCTTGCTGACTGGATCCAGATATGACTGTCTTTTGATGACAAGTACAGAGGAGGATGCTCATATCCAACCACTGGACTGAGCACGGGGTCCCAGGTGGAGGAGTTGGAGAAGGGACTGAAGGAACTGATGGGGTTTGCAGCCCCATGGAGAGAGCAATAGTGTCATCTAGCCAGACTTCCCAGAGCTCCTGGAGACTGGACCACCAACCAAAGAGTACACATGGAGGGACCCATGGCTCTGGTCACATATGTGGCAGAGGATGGCCTTGTTGGACATCAGTGGGAGGAGCAGTCCTTGAACTTGAAGATGTTCAATGTGCCTATGGAGGGGAACGCCAGGGAGAGAAGAAGAGAGTAGGTGGGTGGGTGGGGAGCACAGTCACAGAGGCAGGGGTAGGGGAGATGGGATATGGAGTTTCAGAAGGGGAGATCTAGAAAGGGGAAAACATTTGAAATGAAAATATCCAATTAAAAAAAGAAAGGATAAAATTTTTAAAAGGGAAAAATATGTTAGTGGAATTCAACATCAGCAAGCATCTCTGTACATAGTCAGGTAGTAAATCTTCAGGCCTAAGAACTGTCATTCTGTGACGCCAACTCCATTTTAGTACTGAAGTAAATGCATCCAATTTGTGGATGAGTAAAGTCTATAGCTGCCTTCTGATTTTAAAAAATCATTTTATAAACTAAAGCAGTGGGGAGATTGGCCTTTGGGTGATGGATCTCTGACCAGTCTTGTAAACTGGCAATGCAGTTACCTGCATGGTGAATTTTCAGATATTGTTTCACTCTTGAAAATGAGACCGGATGGCTGGGGATGTATCTCAGTTGAGAAAGTGTTTGCCTGGATTACAGAAGCTCTGGATTTGAATCTTTTATACACTAGGCATGATAGTGGATGCTGAACTCACGAGGGGCACAAACGAGGGAGAGGCAGAAGTATTATGATATCAAGGTCATCCTTGGCTATATTAGGAGCTTGTGACAAACCAAGGATACTTGAGAACCTGAAAAATGAAATAAGAGAAAGGAAGAAATAAGGAAGGAAGGAAAAGGGAGAAAAGAGGGAAGGGAGTGAGGGAACAAATGAGGTTTAAAGATTCTTCGTTTTTTCCTTCCCCATTCCAAGGGGGAAAAGTAGAGCAACACATGGTCTGTTTTGCATCAGTGTTCACATTTCTGCTTGTGATCTCAGTTTAACAAGAAGGTTCTAATTTTCAATCTGAAGTTTTCCAGATCAAAGAATAAGCTATTTTGTCACCCTAGGTTTAGAAGCTAAAACAGAAATCCCTTTGGGGGTGTTTCTTTTTCTCTTTCTTTCTTTTTTTCCTTTTCTTTTGCTTATTGCTTGCTTTTGGTTGAAACAGTTACCTTTTAATAGAAAAAATAAACGAGTCTTGACTATGGCAATCCTCCAGCAAGAACATATAAGGGACATAGAAGGACTTCTTCGTCACAAAACTTTTCAGACGGAGTAACACAGGAGTGTCTGAATTTTTACTTGTATCATAAAGAAGGAATGAACAAGAGGAGAAAGTGCAGCAACAAGAACAGCAAAGAGTGACCATCTGTCAGGGAAAGGGATTACAAATACACTGCATTTTAAAAACAGCACTCGAGCTATTGGCTGACAGCTCCTCATGTCTTCTTTGTAAGGATCCAGCCTAAATACTTGATGCATTCCCGCTGGGAAAGAAAGCAAATGTTCCCCTAGAAGACAGTCATAGGAGATGTAGCTATCTAATAACGAGTCTGTTCTCAGACAGTTATATCCCTATCTTCCAAACAGTTGGTTTTCAGAAAATAGCTAAAATTGGATAAACATTCAAAGTTAGAATGTTTAATCTAACCAAACTTTTAAAACTATACTTATTTTAATTACTCTTGTATTTTCTCTGTACCTGTTGCCTCCTCTTTACTTTGTAGACTGACCAGCAACCTTCTCCTAGAAGACCAATCACCCCACTGCCAATTTTACAAAATAAATAAGCAAGCATTGTTCTGGGAATGCTTTCTGGTTGTCACTGAAGCCGAGAATGACTCTACCTTCTGTGCTCTCCAGTGACATTGCAAACAGACATGTACATTGGCCTCAAGTACCTCAGTAGACTGGTTCAAGGGCACCCAAAGGTACCAAAAATGAGGGCACACAAGTTCCCTGTATTTTCCTATGATCTATTCAATCCTCATATATTCTTTAAATTGTGTCTAGATTATTCACAATACTTAATACAATGTTGATCATGCATGTGTAATATATATGTATACTGTATTATATATATGTAACACATGGTTGTTATACCATGTTTTAGGAAATATTAATAAGCATTAAGACTTTCACATGTTACACTTGAGAGCACTGGCCCTGCCCCTCATGAGGTAGAGGTAGGGGCATGCTGGTGGAGACAGAGACTAATCCACTCAGCTACCACCCAGGCCCAAATTCAAGGCCCTGAGTTGGTCCATCTCAACATCTACTTCATCCATACACTGCTGGAGCACATAAAGAAGCTGGTTCTGCAGGACCACAGGATTTCTATGACTCTGGGCAACAGCAAGATATCCAAGAGGAGTCTGGGTGAGGATCCAGTATTGATCATGTAGAAGAAGTCAGAGTCCTCAAACTAGACCAATGACTTATTGCAATGAACATTTATTTAAAGATGTTTGGGCAAAAACGGTATTCTGAGTGACACACTGGACTTCCCAGTACCACTGTGATGAACACAGAGAGGTCAGAAGGAAGGAGGAGGGGAGTAGTACAGGTATGGTGGAACTGGGGGAGGTATGACAGCTGTGACTGATACAAGAGAAGGCTGAAATTGATAAAGGAGCAAGTCATTGCCAAGAGGGGTCAGCCAGATGTATGTTTTTCTTCTTTTTTTTAAATTGCTATTTTTAGTTTTATTTTTTGGAGGGGAAGTTAAGGTGAAGGGCAAATATAGAAAGACTGGGAAATGAGTGGGATTTGGGTTCATGATGTGAAATTCCCAAATAACCAATTAAAAAATATAATTAAAAATAATTAAGACTTTATTTAATATAGATGCCTTTTTTCCTATAATTTTCAGGATGTAACCAGTTGAGTCCGTGGTTGAAGGCCACATGCATATGGAGGTCTTGTGTGTACTTAAAGTCACTGTGCAGAGAGAGATGCTCACACATCACAAAGGACACATGCTTCTGGTCACATGCTAATATGCTTCTGTGAAATTGCAAATATAGGGCTTTAAACATTGGCAGATTGTTAAGTTCTAACCTTCTTACTCATTGGACCTAATTTACATTTGTCTGGACATTTCTGGCTATAACCAAAGGAGCACAGGGACCGTGGGACTGTGGGCTGTACTTCACAGTTCCCTGTAACCTATGCACAGGGACCGTGGGATTGTGGACTGTACTTCACAGTTCCCTGTAACCTGACTATTAATTGGGATCTACACTGTATCAAATATGGCTTCTTTTAAATATATGGTGAATTAAATTTTAGCCAAAATAAAAATACAGGGAATATAGAAAGATATGTGGTAATAAACAATTATGTGGTCAATACACTAGTGATGCAGCAAGGGGTTTTACTGGACAGCTCTCAGGGCAGAGTTTGTTTCTGGTAACTACATTGCAAATCTACAAGCATAATAATGGAATAATAAAATATAAAGCCTGTCTTAATTAACTTTCACAGGAAATATGTAAAGCTATCTGGACATATAAATTTTAAAATCAAAAGCTTATTAGTTTTATTTACTTTAATTTTTTTCTGTATTTGAAACAGTAAGTCACTTTGTAGCTCTGGACTGGAACTTGCTGTATAAATTAGGCTGGCCTCAAATATTTGATCCTCCTGCCTCCCACTGCTGGTATTACAAGCATGTGCCACCAAACATGGCTTGAAAGTAAAAGTTTAAAGGTAGAAAATAATTCATGTCAACCTCTGCATTCATATTTTGTAATGCTAATGCTTAACATTTTCCAATTCAAGTGTTTGAAGTGTGACAATAGATTTTAAATGATTGATGTGTGTAATTTTCAATGATGTGTTTGATATTTTCAGGGAACTATTTATTCCTCACAACCAAGTGATGTGTATGGGTGGTTATTTGTACAATTCTTTTTCATTGAATGGAAGAATAGAACCCTTTGTATTCATGGAGATATTTGGAAGCCTGGTCTAAAGATACAAAATTGCTCTCAGAAAACACTGGGAGAAAACAGGCTGCATTGTTCTTCCTCACAGAGTACAAAAGGCAATCAAAGCCATGTAGTAGAATATGGTAATTACTGTGAATCTTGACAGAATTCTTAAGATTAAGCCAAGGAAGATAAATGCTTTGCTGTAGACAGTTTTTCTGAAAATTCCAGTAAGAGGTTCAAAGGGTGACATTGGCAAGCTTGTTTTTCACGTTGCACAAAACAATCTGCAAAATCTTCCAAATCTTATCTCTTGAATTAGAGGGAGACACAATTAATTTTTGTAGAGAAAACAAATAGACATGGCATAGCAGAGAGAGAGAGAGAGAGAGAGAGAGAGAGAGAGAGAGAGAGAGAGAGATGACAGACAGAGACAGACAGATAGACATACACACAGAGAGACAGAGAGACCCATAAAGACACAGAGAGGAAAGAGCTGAAATGAAGATGATAAGACACTCTTTGTAGAAGTGCTTTAACAAGCCATGATTTGAATAACTAGAAACACAGTCATTCAATTTAATTTACAAGGCAGTCTCCTTGGAAGATGCATTACAGACTCAGGAAACAAACGTCTGTGGTGTTCATTCCTTTACACCTATTCTCACACAAACTTCCTGGAGCTTGGTTAGGTTAGAAGCAATCTTGTTATTCATGTTTTAATAATTTTAAAATTAACTTCTCTCTGTTACTCTTCGGATACTGATAATTAAGTCTGTAACTTAAAATCCCTTTCTTTTAAAAGAAAATCTGATGGAAAAAATAATTGTGTAATATTAAACATGAAAGAAATAAGGCAAAACCCAATGTTATCATTAATATAAATTAAAATAACATTATTTTATTTAATAATTTTGATGGCTAAATAACCATGTTAGAATTTACAGATCTAGAGGAGAGGATGACTTGTTGCCTCATGATGTGTTCTAGCTCTTGCTTTAAATGATAAATTTTGTTGATAGTTACTAGAGAAACCATAGAATTTACCTAATCATCTTCACCTTTACTACCTTCTGTTCTTGTCAAGATTAATATATTTATAGTTTATGTTAAAGTAGGCAATTTCCACTGTGCCATGATCCTCTCTTGAGATAAATGGAGTAATATTTTTGTTATTTAATAATTGTTTCAGAACACCTTCTAAGAAGTCCACACTTTCTTTTAAAAGTAAAAATAATGTTCTCATTATCCTAAGCCATCTAGTTCATGTTATTTACTATTTATGGTCATTGATATATAATAAGAGGAATATGTGAGGATTAAAAAAAATACATTAGGATTGGGATACATTTATCACCAACACGGTGCGCTGTTCTATGTCATTGGATGAAATACTAGACAAGTTTATTTCTGGACCTCCTATTACTATAAGTTTGTTCAGTAGAATAATTTTCTTCCTTATATTACAAGCAGACCTAAAGGCCATTGAGAATGGACTTACTTCTAATGGACCCACCTTGGCTTTGTGTGGAAACATGATATTTTGATCTTCAAAATTAGAACATTATATAACACCATGTCTTCCCCTAAGAGTCAGTCTAGCTCAGTCTGTCTGTCACTGAGCTAAGAAAGAGATTCTCCCTCAGGAAAGATGATCCATCTAGAGACAAAGTGATAGAAAGACTAAGTATCTCTTAATGACGTAGTTGCCTGTCCTCCCCACAACCCCTCTCTGTACAGTGATTTATGGAGTTGCTACCTTGTAACTCTTTTGACTATGCCTGTTTTTTTTTTTTGAAGCCTAACTTCAATACTGAACATGTTTGCCTAACTCAAAAGGCATAGCCTTCCCTTTTCTTTTTCTACACATCCTGCATCTTAGTGACTGCTGAGATTCACAGCTTGCCTGCTCTGATGTATTATATAAAACTAATAAAATTGTTCCAAAGATCTCTACTGGGGATGTTTTAAAATTTTTATTATCACAATCCCAATGCACCCAATCTCACTTCCAGCTCTATAGCTGAACAACTACTGTGGTTTCTCTTTCCTCTCGGACCCCTACCCAATCACAAATATCTCCAACCTTTCTTCCCATAACTCATCCTAGTATCCCAGTTGACAACACCAGCAGGTAGTTCCTGTGAGCACCCAAGCTGAGCAGGCTAGGGAAATAGGTAAGCTAACTGAAGACCTTCACTAACTACTACTCCTCCAAGCCCAATCCCCAAGTTTCATCCCTATCTTTGAAACAGATCACCCACTGCAATCTTCCACCTCTCTCTACCCATATTTCCTGTGGATCCACATACCTTTCCTTCTCTTCCCATATGTTTATCTCAGACCCAAACTCAAAGAGATACTCCCACATAAGCCAAAGATAAGCCAGGGAAACAGGTGGGCCATCTTTATTTTATTTTTACATATTTTATTAGATATTTAATTTACATTTCAGACGTAATCCCCTTTCCCCCCATCCAGGAACCCCCTATCCCATCCTCCTCCACTTGCTTCTATGAGGATATGCTCCCACACACACTCCCACCTCCCCACCCACAATTTCCCCCACACTGGGGCATCCAGCCTTCACTGGAACAAGGACTTCCTCACCCACCTATGCCGGACACTGTCATCCTCCCTTTCATATACAGCTGGAGCCATGGGTCCCTCCCTATGTGCTCCCCAGGCTGGTGGTTTAGACCCTGGGAGCTCTGGTTGGTTGGTATTGTTGCTTTCCTCGGGGGGTTGCAAACCCTTTCCACTCCTTCAGTCTTCTCTTTCACTCCTCCATTGGGAACCCCATGTCAGCTCAATGGTTAGCTTTGAGCCTCCGCTTCTATATATTTCAGGCTCTGGCAGACATCTAAGGAGACAGCTATATCAGCATATACTTTCTGGCATCCACATCAGTGTTTTCCTTTGGTGAATGCACAAGGGATGGAGCAGTCTCTGGACAGCCCCTCCTTCAGTTTCTGTTCCACACTTTGTCGACCATCTTTAGATGCTGCTCTTTTCTTCTATTCTTCTATATCTAAAACCCCCAGTCTCATCCCCAGTGCTATAACAGACCCTCTGGGGTGACTTCTTTTCACCATCTCCCCTCCCCATTCTGAGGAGACTAAATAAGCAGATCCTAGTTGCACATTCTTCTGTAAATACCTTTAGACCCCATCCTCATTTCTAAGTGTCAGCTCCCAAGACTCAGAAACGGATTTTACATGGAAACCCTAGTGACCCCAAAGAAAAAGTTCCACTGGGCAACACACAACTATTACACTCTCTAAAAAATCCAGAGAAAAAACAAAAAACAAGGAACAAAACACCCACCAAAGAAAGATAAATTGAGAAATTAGCTCCTAGGATTATAATCAACCCAATCCCAAATGCCTAGATACTAACATAAAAACGTAATGACAGCCAGGGCCATAGGTATCTAGCTGAGCCAAGAGATGCTACCACAGCAGGCCCTGAATATTCCCACATAGCTGAAGCATAAGGAAAAGAACTTAAAACTACCTGCATGATGATAATAGAGGTCCTTAAAGATGAAATTGATAAATCCCTTCAAGAAACACAGGAACACACAGTGGAAAGAAATGAATAAAACTGTTGAAGATTTGAAACTGGAAATAGAATCAATAAAGAAAACAAATTGAGGGAACTGTGGAATAGAAAAATTTAGAAATTCTAACAGCAGCTAAAGAGGGAAACTTAATGGATACAAGAGAGTGAAGGGAGAATCTCAAGCAACAGATAAAAGTCAAAAGACATGGATAAATCTGTTAAAAGGAAATTTAGATCTAAAAAGTCCTGACTCAAAACATTCAGAAAATCAAGACATTTGAAAAGACCAAATGTTATAGGAATAAAGAAGGGAGAATACCCGCTCAAAGGCCCAGAAAGTATTTTCAATAAAATCATAGAATTTTTTTCCTAACCTAAAGGAGTTGCCTATAAAAGTCCAAGAAGCACATAGAACACAAAAATGATTGGAGCAGCAAAGAAAGTCGTTTCGATACATTATAAGTCCAAACACTAAAAGTATAAAGCAAAAAAAAGAATGTTAAATGCTATAAAGAATAAAAGACCAAGTAACAAATAAAGGCAGTCTTATTCGAATTGCAATTGACTACTTAATAGAGATTCTAAAAAGCCAGAAGGTTCTTGGCAGATATATTGAAGACTGTATGTAAGAGAGCACAGATGCCAACCAAGACAACAATAACCAGAGAAATGTTTAATCACAATCAATGAAGAAAAAAAGATATTCTATGATAAAGCAAACTTTAGGCAATAACAAACTACAAATCCAGTCCCCCAGAAAATGTAAGTCCTACAGGAGGATAACACCAACCTGAGCAACTTAACTACACCCAGGAAAACAAAGAAAATAAATAAATGTACACCAGCAAAATGAAAAGAAGGGAAACACACACAGACCACCACCCCTACCACACTTACCACCCATCTGCCACTCAATAACAAAATAAGAGGAAATAACAGTTGTTGGTCATTGGTATCTTTCTATATCAATTGTCTCAATTCCCTAATAAAAAGACATAGACTAACAAAATGGATGTATCTTCAACAAAATTATAGAGGAAAATTTTCCTAACCTAAAGAAAGAAATGCCCATGAACATACAATAAGCCTACAAAACAAGAAATAGACTAGACCAGAAAAGAAAGTCCTCCTGTCACATAATCGTTTAAATAACAAATCCACAAGCAAAGAAAAAAATACTAAAAGCAGTAAGGGAAAAAGGTCAAGTAACATATAAAGGCAGACCTATAATAATTATACCAGATTTCTCACTAGAGGCTATAAAAGCCAGAAGCTCCTGAACTGATATCATATAGACCCTAAGAAAACACATGCCAGCCCAGCAAAACTCTCAATCACTATAGATGGAGAAACCAAGATATTCCATGATAAAGCCAAATTTACACAATATTGTCCCACAAATCCAGCATTACAAAGGATAATAGATGGAAAACTCCAACATAAGGGGGGAAACTACAACCTAGAAAAAAGCAAGAAAGTAATCTTTCAACAAACCCTAAAGAAGATAGCTACACAAACATAATTCCAACTCTAATGACATAAAGAACAGGAAGCAACAATCATTCTTCCTTAATATCTCTTAACATCAATGGACTCAATTCCCCAATAAAAGGATGTAGACTAACAGACTAAATATGTAAACTAGACCCAGAATTTTGCTGCATACAGGAAACGCACCTCAGTGACACAGATAGACACTACTTCAGAGTAAAAAAAGGATGGAAAACAATTTTCCAAGCAAATGGTTTCAAGAAACAAGCTGAAGTAGCCATTCTAACATTGAATAAAATCAACTTTCAACCAAAAATTATCAAAAAAGATAAGGAAGGACACTTCATACTCATCAAAAAAAAAATCTATCAAGATAAACTCTCAATTCTGAACATCCATGCTCCAAATGCAAGGGCACCCACATTCATAAAAGAAACTTAACTGAAGCTCAAAGCACACATTGCATCCCACACAATAATTGTGGGGGATTTCAACACCCCACTCTCAGCAATGGACAGATCATGGAAACAGAAACTAAATAGAGACACAATGAAATTAACAGAAGTTATGAACCAAATGGATCTAACAGAACATCCAAATGGATCTATAGAACATTTCATCCTAAAACAAAAGAATATACCTTTTTCTCAGCACCTCATGATACCTTCTCCAAAATAGACCATATAATTGGTCACAAAATAGTCCTCAACAAATACAAAAAGATTGGAATAATCCCTTGCATCCTATCAGATCACCACAGACTAAGACTGGTCTTTAATAATGACAAAAACAATTGTATATTATTTGTGACTATTGTCAAGGGTGTCATTTCCCTAATTTTTTTCTTATCCTGTTTATCTTTCAAGTAGAGGAATGCTACTGATTTGTTTGAGTTGATTTTATAACCAGCCACTGTGCTGAAGTTGTTTATCAGGTTTAAGAGTTCTCTGGTGGAAGTTTTGGGGTCACTTAAGTATACTATCATATCATCTGCAAATAGTGAAACATGTAGAAGAATGCAAATCGATCCATACTTATCTTCTTGTACAAAGCTCAAGTCCAAGTAGATAAAGGATCTTCACATAAAACCAGATACACTGAAACTAATAGAAGAGAAGGTGGGGAAGATCCTCGAAACCTAGGCACAAGGGAAAATTCCTGAACAGAATACCAATGGCTTATGTTTTAAGATCAAAAATTGACAAATATAACCTCATAAAATTGCAAAGGACACTGTTAATTGGACAAAACAGTAACTAACAGATAGGGAAAAGATCTTTACCAATCCTACATTCCATAGAGGGCTAATATCTAATATATATATAAAGAACTTAAGAAATTAGACTCTAGATAACAAAATAACCCTATAACCCTATTAAAAATGGGGTACAGAGCTAAACAAAGAATTCTCAACAGAGAAAACCTGAATGTCGAAAAAGCTCCTAAAGAAATGTTATCAGTCTGGCGGTTCCTCAGAAAATTGAACATAGCATTACCTGAGGATCCAGCTATACCACTCCTAGGCATATACCCAGAAGATGCTCGAACATATAACAAGGACATATGCTCAACTATGTTCATAGCAGCCTTATTTATAATAGCCAGGAGCTGGAAAGAACCCAGATGTCCTTCAACTGAGGAATGGATTCAAAAAATATGGTATATTTACACAATGGAGTATTACTCAGCTATTAAAAACAATGAATTCGAGAGGTTCCTAGGTAAATGGATGAAACTAGAAATTATCATCCTGAGTGAAGTAAGCCAATCACAAAAGAACACACATGGTATTCACTCATTCACTCACTGATTATTGGATATTAGCCCAGAACCTTGAAATGCCCAAGATGCAACTCACAGGCCACATGAAGCTCATAAAAAAGGAAGACAAAGTGGGGGTGATTCAGTTCTTCTTAGAAGGAGCAACAAAATACTCAAGGGAGCAAATATGGAGACAAAGTGAGGGACAGAAACTGAAGGAGGGGCCATTTGAAGACCTTTCCACCTGAGTATCCATCCCATGTGCAGTCACCAAAGGTAGATGCTGATGTGGAAGTCAGGAAGTGCATGCCGATAAGGGCCTGATATGGATGTCTCCTCAGAGGCCTTCAAGAGTCTGACATATTCAGAGGCAGATGCTCACAACTAGCCATTGAACTGATCATGAGGTTCTCAATGGAGGAGTTAGAGTGAGGACTGAAGGAGCTGAAACTGTTTGTGGCACCATGAGGAGAGCAACAATACCAACCAACCACAACTCCCAGGGTCCTAACCACCAGCCTGGGAGCACTTATGGAGGGATCCAGGGCTTCAGCTGAATATGTAAGAGTGGAGGGCCCTGCCGGGCACAGGTGGTAGAAGAGATCCTTGACCTCATGAAGGCTGGATGCCCCAGGGGGTGGGAATTTTGAGGGTGGGGAATTGGGAGTGGGGGGGGGGTAGGTGGGGGTTACATCCACGGAGAAGAAGGAGGAGGGGTAAGGGGATGGGGGGGTTCCCGGGGGGGTGGGGGATGGGGTAAGGGGATAACATATGAAATGTAAATAAAATATCCAATAAGCCTTCGGCCTCTGCCTGGTCCCTTGGACTGGAGCAGACACAGAGTCGGTCTGCTCCTGTCCTGTGGAGAAACTGAATCCTGAGTCATCCAGGAGCCACTGCACTCAGAGCAGCTGGTAAGAACTCCATCTCACTCCCTAAGCCCCAGAAAAACATCTGGGAGCCAGGGACATCCTGGGCACAGCAGCTACCCAAACCCCGCCCCTCCGGAATTCCACTTCCCTTCGGCCTCTGCCTGGTCCCTTGGACTGGAGCAGACACAGAGTTGGTCTGCTCCTGTCCTGTGGAGAAACTGAATCCTGAGTCATCCAGGAGCCACTGCACTCAGAGCAGCTGGTAAGAACTCCATCTCACTCCCTAAGCCCCAGAAATACATCTGGGAACCAGGGACATCCAGGGCACACCAGCTACCCAAACCCCGCCCCTCCGGAATTCCACTTCCCTTCGGCCCCTGCCTGGTCCCTGGGACTGGAGCAGACACAGAGTCGGTCTGCTCCTGTCCTGTGGAGAAACTGAATCCTGAGTCATCCAGGAGCCACAGCACTCAGAGCAGCTGGAGCCACTACACTCAGAGCAGCTGAAACTGAATTCTGAGTCATCAGGGACCCACTGCACTCAGAGCAGCTGGAGCCACTGCACTCAGAGCAGCTGAAACTGAATCCTGAGTCATCGAGAACCCACTGCACTCAGAGCAGCCGAGGAGCCACTGCACTCAGAACAGAAGGATTACCAGATCCAAGAGGTGGCCTGAGTCCCAGGAGTTCTTCCACCCGGGAGATTAGGGGCATAAGACCACAGAGACCTCTGGACTCCGAGGAGCTCTGCAATAAGCAAGATAACTGGAAATACAGATTCCAATCTTACACAGAGAGGGCAGGTACCACTAGAGTTACCCAGATGGCGAAAGGCAAGCGCAAGAACATAAGCAACAGAAACCAAAGTTTCTTGGCATCATCAGTGCCCAGTTCTCCCAATATAGCAAGCCCTGAACACCCCTTCACACCTGAAAAGCAGGATTCAGAATTAAAATCACTTCTCATGATGATGATAGAGGATTATAAGAAGGAATTAAGTAATTCCCTTAAAGAAATACAGGAGAGTACAAGTAAACAGATAGAAGCCCTTAAAGAGGAATCACAGAAATCCCTTAAAGAAATGCAAGAAAACACAAAGAAGGAATTAAACAAAAACATTCAGGATCTGAAAATGGAAATAGAAACAATAAAGAAAGTTCAAAGGGAGACAACCATGGAGATAGAAAACCTAAGAAAGAGATCAGGAGTCACAGACGCAAGCATCACCAACCGAATACAAGAGATAGAAGAGAGAATCTCAAATGCAGAAGATACGGTGGAAAATATTGACACAGTTGTCAAAGAAAATGAAAAAAGCAAAAAACTCCTAACTCAAAACATCCAGGAAATCCAGGACACAATGAGAAGACCAAACCTAAGGATAATAGGTATAGATGAGAATGAAGATTCCCAACTTAAAGGGCCAGTAAATATCTTCAACAAAATCATTGAGGAAAATTTCCCTAACCTAAAGAACAAGATGCCCATAAACATACAAGAAGCCTACAGAACACCAAATAGACTAGACCAGAAAAGAAATACCTCCCGTCACATAATAATCAAAACATCAGATGCACAAAACAAAGAAAAAATACTAAAAGCAGTAAGGGAAAAAGGTCAAGTAACATATAAAGGCAGACCTATAAGAATTACACCAGACTTCTCACCAGAGACTATAAAAGCCAGAAGAGCCTGGACGGACATCATACAGACCCTAAGAGAACACAATTGCCAGCCCAGATTACTATACCCAGCAAAACTCTCAATCAATATAGATGGTGAAACCAAGATATTCCATGACAAAACCAAATTTGCACAATATCTTCCCACAAACCCAGCACTTCAAAGGGTAATGGATGGAAAACGCCAACACAAGGAGGGAAACTACAACCTAGAAAAAGCAAGGAAGTAATCTTCCAACAACCCCAAAAGAAGATAACTATACAAACATAAATTTACCTCTAATAACAAAAATAACAGGAAGCCACAATCATTTTTCCTTAATAGCTCTTAACATCAATGGTCTCAATTCCCCAATAAAAAGACGCAGACTAGCAGACTGGATACACAAACAAGACCCAGAATTTTGCTGCATACAAGAAACACACCTCAGTGACAAAGACAGACACTACCTCAGAATAAAAGGGTGGAAAACAATTTTCCAAGCCAATGGTCCCAAGAAACAAGCTGGAGTAGCCATTCTAATATCAAATAAAATCGACTTCCATCCAAAAATAATCAAAAAAGATAAGGAAGGACACTTCATACTCATCAAAGGAAAAAGCTACCAAGGTGAACTCTCAATTCTGAACATCTATGCCCCAAATGCAAGGGCACCTACATACATAAAAGAAACTTTACTAAAGCTCAAAACACACATTACACCTCACACAATAATAGTGGGGGATTTCAACACCCCACTCTCAGCAATGGACAGATCATGGAAACAGAAACTAAACCGAGACACTTTGACATTAACAGAAGTTATGAACCGAATGGACTTAACAGACATCTATAGAACATTTCATCCTAAAACAAAAGAATATACCTTTTTCTCAGCACCTCATGGTACCTTCTCCAAAATAGACCATATAATTGGTCACAAAACAAGCCTCTACAGATACAAAAAGATTGAAATAATCCCTTGCCTCTTATCAGATCACCATGGAATAAGACTGCTCTTTAATAATGACAAAACCAATGGAAAACCCATGTGCACATGGAAACTGAACAACTCTCTACTCAATGATGACTTGGTCAAGGAAGAAATAAAGAAAGAAATTAAAGACTTTTTAGATTTCAATGAAAATGAGGACACATCATACCAAAACTTGTGGAACTCCATGAAGGCAGTGCTACGAGGAAAACTCATAGCTCTAAGTGCCTACAAAAAGAAACTGGAAAGAGCACACACTAACAAGTTGACTGCACAACTAAAAGCCCTAGAACAAAAATAAGCAAATACACCCAGGAGGAGTAGAAGGCAGGAAATAATCAAACTCAGGGCTGAAATCAACCAAATAGAAACTGAAAGAACAATACAAAATATCAATAAAACCAGGAGTTGGTTCTTTGAGAAAATCAACAAGACAGATAAACCGTTAGCCAGATTAACCAGAGGGCACAGAGAGAGTATCCAAATTAATAAAATCAGAACTGAAAAGGGAGACATAACAACAGAAACGGAAGAAATTAAAAAAATCATCAGATCCTACTACAAAGGCCTATACTCAACAAAACTGGAAAACCTGGATGAAATGGACAATTTCCTAGACAGATACCAGGTACCAAAATTAAACCAGGAGCAGATAAACCATCTAAATAGTCCCATAACCCCTCAGGAAATAGCAGCAGTCATTAAAAGTCTCCCCACTAAAAAAAGCCCAGGACCAGATGGTTTTAGTGCTGAATTCTATCAGACCTTCAAGGAAGACCTAATACCAATTCTCTTCAAACTATTCCACAAAATAGAGACAGAAGGAACACTACCCAATTCGTTCTATGAAGCTACAATTACACTCATTCCCAAACCCCACAAGGACCCAACAAAGAAAGAGAACTTCAGACCAATCTCCCTTATGAACATCGATGCAAAAATACTCAATAAAATTCTAGCAAACCGAATCCAAGACCACATCAAAACAATCATCCATCATGATCAAGTAGGTTTTATCCCAGGAATGCAGGGATGGTTCAATATTCGGAAATCCATCAATGTAATCCACTATATAAACAAACTTAAAGAAAAAAACCATATGATTATCTCACTAGATGCTGAGAAAGCATTTGACAAAATTCAACATCCCTTCATGATAAAAGTCTTGGAAAGATCAGGAATTCAAGGCCCCTACCTAAACATAGTAAAAGCAATTTACAGCAAACCAGTAGCCAACATCAAGCTAAATGGAGAGAAACTTGAAGCAATCCCACTAAGATCAGGGACTAGACAAGGTTGCCCACTCTCCCCCTACCTATTCAATATAGTACTGGAAGTCTTAGCCAGAGCAATTAGACAGCAAAAAGAAGTCAAAGGGATACAAATAGGAAAGGAAGAAGTCAAAATATCGCTATTTGCAGATGATATGATAGTATACTTAAGTGACCCCCAAACTTCCACCAGAGAACTCCTAAACCTGATAAACAACTTCAGCAAAGTGGCTGGTTATAAAATCAACTCAAACAAATCAGTAGCCTTCCTCTACATGAAAGATAAACAGACTGAAAAAGAAATTAGGGAAATGACACCCTTCACAATAGTTGCAAATAATATAAAATACCTTGGTGTGAATCTAACCAAGCAAGTGAAAGACCTGTATGACAAGAACTTCAAGTCTCTGAAGAAAGAAATTGAAGAAGATCTCAGAAGATGGAAAGATCTCCCATGCTCATGGATTGGCAGGATTAATATAATAAAAATGGCCATCTTGCCAAAAGCAATCTACAGATTCAATGCAATCCCCATTAAAATCCCAACTCAATTCTTCACAGAGTTAGAAAAGGAAATTCTCAAATTCATATGGAATAACAAAAAACCTAGGATAGCGAAAACTATTCTCAACAATAAAAGAACTTCGGGAGGAATCACCATCCCTGACCTCAAGCTGTACTACAGAGCAATAGTGATAAAAACTACCTGGTATTGGTACAGAGACAGGCAGGAAGATCAATGGAATAGAATTGAAGACCCAGAAATGAACCCACACTCCTATGGTCACTTGATCTTTGACAAAGGAGCTAAAACTGTCCAGTGTAAAAAGGACAGCATTTTCAACAAATGGTGCTGGTTCAACTGGAGGACAACATGTAGAAGAATGAAAATTGATCCATTCTTATCCCCTTGTACAAAGCTCAAATCTAAGTGGATAAAGGACCTCCACATAAAACCAGATACACTGAAACTAATAGAAGAGAAGGTGGGGAAAAGCCTCGAATACTTGGGCACAGGGGAAAAGTTCCTGAACAGAACTCCAATGGCATATGCTCTAAGATCGAGAATTGACAAATGGGACTTCATAAAATTGCAAAGTTTCTGTAAGGCAAAGGACACTGTCAATAGGACAAAACGACAACCAACAAATTGGGAAAAGATCTTTACCAATCCTTCATCAGATAGAGGGCTAATATCCAATATATACAAAGAACTCAAGAAATTAGACTCCAGGCAACCAAATTACCCTATTAAAAAATGGGGTATAGAGCTTAACAAAGAATTTTCAACAGAAGAAACTCGAATGGCCGAGAAGCACCTAAAGAAATGCTCGGCATCCTTAGTCGTCAGGGAAATGCAAATCAAAACAACCCTGAGATTCCATCTCACACCAGTCAGAATGGCTAAGATTAAAAACTCAGGTGATAGTAGATGCTGGCGAGGGTGTGGAGAAAGAGGAACACTCCTCCATTGTTGGTGGGACTGCAAGATGGTGCAACCACTTTGGAAATCAGTGTGGCGGTTCCTCAGAAAATTGGACATAGCATTACCCGAGGATCCAGCTATACCACTCCTAGGCATATACCCAGAAG
>NW_021604744.1:4651926-4671762 GCF_004785775.1 Grammomys surdaster | reverse complement strand
AAGGAAGACCAAAGTGTGGGTGCTTTGGTCCTTCTTAGAAGGAGTAACACAATATTCATGGGAGCAAATATGGAGACAAAGCATGGTACAGAAACTGAAGGAGGTGCCATCTGGAGACTGTTCCACCTGGGTATCTATCCCATGTGCAGTCACCAAAGTTAGACGCTGATGTGAATGTGCATGCTGATGGGATCCTGCTATAACTGTCTCCTTAGAGGTCTGCCAGAGCCTGACATATACAGAGGCAGATGCTCACAGCTAACTATTGAACTGATCATGGGGTTCCCAATGGAGGACTTAGAGAGAAGGCTGAAGGAGCTGAAAAGGTTTGTGGCTCCATGGGGAGAGCAACAATACCAAACACCAGAGTTCTCAGGGTCTAAATCACCAGCCTGGGAGCACAAAGGGAGCACCCATAGCTCTAACTCTATATGCAGGGGAGGATGGCCTTGTTTGGCATAGGTAGGAGAGGAGGTCCTTGGTACAGTGAAGGCTGGATGCCAAGTATGGGGGAATTTGATGGTGGAGAGGTAGGAGTGGATGTGTGGATGTGGGAAAATCCTTACAGAAGCAAGAGGAATGCTGGGAGAGTGGGCATTTGGGTGGGAAGGGATGGGGAAAGGGGATAACATCAGAAATGTAAATAAAATATCCAAAAAATCTATATATTTAGACCCTTATACTAAGTAACTAAAACACACAGAGAAAATAACCAAATTAACAAAATCAGAAATGAAAATGGGATATAGCAACAGACACAGAGGAAATCAAGAGACTCATAAGGACATACTTTAAAAACATGTACTCAATAATATTGAAAATTTAAAATAAATGAATAATTTTCTTGAGAGGTACCATTTACTAGTGGTAGAGAAGCAATTTAAACAGACCTACAATTCCTAGTGAAATAGACGCAGTCATTAAAGTGCTCACAAACAAAGTTCCAGGTACAGATAGTTTTTGCATAGAATGTTCCTTGGCTTTTAAAGAAAAGTTAACACCAGTACTCCTCAAATTAGAAACAGATGATACATTGTCCAATTCATTTTATGAGGTCACATTTTATGAGGACAAGACAAGGTTGTCCAGTCTTTATACACCTACTCAATATAAAGCCCAAAGTCTTAACTAAAGCAATAGTACAACAGAAGACGATCAAAGGGATACAAATTGGAAAAGAAGAAATCAAAGAATCTTCATTTGCAGATGATATGACAGTATACATAAATGACCCTAAACATTCCACTTGGGAATACACTACAGCTAATAAACACTTTCAGCAAATTAGCTGGGAATATAATTAAATCACAAAATTTCAGTAGGTCTCCTGTATACAAAGGAGAAATGAACAGAGAAAGAAATCACAGAAACACCATCATTAACAATAGCCTCAAATAATATAAAATATCTTGGGGAACTTTTAACCAAGCAAATGAAAGACTTGTATAATAAAAGCTTCAAGTCTCTGAAGAAAGAAATTGAAGAGGGTAGAAAGATATCCCATGCTCATTCATTAGTAAAGTTAATATAGTATAAATAGCCATACTACAAAACAAGCTACTGATTAAATGCAATCGCCATAAAAATTCCAACACATATCTTTACAGAGTTTGGAAGGACAATGCTCAACTTCATATAGAAAAACAAAAATCCAGGATGGCTAAAACAATTCTGTACAGTAAAAGAATTGCTAGATCCCTCAGCATTTCTGATTTCAAGTTATACCACAAAGCTATAGAAATAAAAACAGTGTGATATAGCCATAAACACAGAAACACTGATCAATGGAATTGAAGGAAAGATCAAGGCATAAATACCAATGGACATCTGACATTTAATAAGGAAGCCAGAAATACACACTTGAGAAACGATGGCCTTTTCAACAGATGGAACTGGTCAAACTGGATGTCTGAATGTAGAAGAATAAAGCTAGATCCATATTTATTAACCAAGTCCAACTGGATCAAAAACCTCAATATAAATCCAGGTCCGCTGAATTCTAATAGAAGAGAAAGTGCTGAATAGTCTTAAACAGATTGGCACAATAGGAGGCTTCCTTAACAAAACACCAATAGTGCAGATACTAAGATCTAAAACTAACAATGGGACTGCATGATGCTGAAAAGCTTCTGCAAGGCAAAGGATGCCTTCCCTAGGATAGAACAGCCACCTTCAGAAAGGAAAAACATTTATTGTTGTTGTTTTAGATGTTATTAGACCATCTGGTAGAGGTCTAATAACCAAAATGTATAAAGAACTCAAGAAAGTAGGCATCAAATCCCCAAACAATCTAATTTAAAAATGAGGTACAGATACTAACAGGGAATTCTGAATTGAAATACAAATGGCTAAAAAACAAAGAAACTTTCAACATCCTTAGCCATCAAGGAAATGAAAATCAAAACTATCTTGGGATTCCATCTTATACCTGTCAAATGGATAAGATTATTAACACAAGTTAGGCTAGCAAAAATGCAGTGCAAGGGGAACATTCCTCCATTTCTGTGGGAGTGCAAACTTGTACAATCACTATTGAAATCAGTGGGATGGTTCCTTGGGATGCTGAAAATTGATCTACCTCAAAATCCACTATACTACTCTTGGACATATTCCCAAAGGACACTTCATCCTATCATCAGTTCACTTTTTCAACCATGCTCAGTGTTGCTGTTCATAATAGCCACAGCCTGGAACTAACCAAGATGTCCTTTGACACAACAATGGAGTTACACAATACAATATGAGTCAACTGTTAAGAAATGACAACATGGAATTTGCAGGCAAATGGGTAGAACATGGAAAAAAATTCTAAGTGAGGGAACCCAGATCCAGAAAGATCAATAACGTATGGAATCACATATATGAGGATATTAACCATAGCACGAAAGAAACCAGGAAAATTAAGCTCATAAGCATCCTTCAAAGGAAAGTGATGTTTAGCCTATAATTCTCCTGTAATACTGGGAACAGATGTATTTTACCACTTTGTGATCCTTTGCTGTCTTGTGAGCCAGACTTTGCCTGATTCATCCAGGATTTATGTTTTTCTTATCCTGAACCCTTTTTTTTTTCTAAAACCTTGAATATTACTTCTTGGCCAGAAACCTCATCCTTGTGAAAGATATCATTTGTACTTTCTAACAGCATTGGTGTCCTCTATGTTATCTTAGGGCTAGACATTATTTTTACTTCAGTCATTCTCCCTAGACCCTTACCTTGAACATTGTTTTTTGAGTGAATAATGATCCATCTCACATAGAAAGCCATATGTACTTTATAAATAGCTTCAATGTAAACATGTCTCAAGCCACTCATATGGCTTAATTGTTATCTGAAAACTTTCCCAATTCTTAAACATGGCGAAAATACAAGCTGATGTCAGACTGTCAAACTCTTGCAGTAGTGCTAGTGTCAAAAAATTTGGCTAAACTTGAATTTCATTCTTGTCTTTTCCTGGGTTGTTTCCCTGTCAGCTCTGAAGCCAGCAGGGACACTCCACAAACCATCAATTAAGTGATAGTCAGCTTGCCATCTTCAGAGTATACATGCATCTCCTCGAGAGGAGAAAATAGAACAGATTTTTAATGGGTGAACTTCGGGCAGGGAGAGTGACAAAAGAAGATGGGAAGTTGTGGATCAGTTAGAGGGGGAGGGAGAAATACGGTTGAGGGAGGGAATGCCGGGAAAAGACAAGTAAATTGAGCGCCATTTGAGGGATAGTAAAGAAATCTAGTTCAGCAGTAGCTTCCCAAAATATGTGAACGTGCCCCCATGTCCGGTTCACTCTCAGAATAGCCAGGCCCAGTGCATAGGGAGCCGGACTGGAATCGAGGAGGGAAGCTTAGCCAGGGTGTGCATGAGTGCAGGGCAGGACCTCTGTCTGAGGTGAGTGCAGGACGATAAATGCACCTGGGAACAGCTTTGGAGGACTGGTTCATTTACTGGTGGGGATGGGAGGGCGGCCGTGGGGAGGGGAGTCATAGGGGTCGTGTTTATGCCTTTGGGGAGGTGACCAGGACCTCAGGGTCAAGGTTTGTGTGGCTGTGTATCATTGGCCAGGGCACAGGTGTTGAAAGATGAGTCATCTATATACTCAGGGGCTGTAAGGGAGGGGCACCTGATAAGGTCAAACAGGGAGTGAAGTATAATAACTGTCCCCGTGAGAAATTCGTAATAGGGTTAATGGTGGGGAAGCTAGCTTTATAGTGTGAGGAGGTAGCTAACTCCTGTCATGCTGATATTTGAAGAATCCCTGATTGAAGCTCCCTCAACTCTTCCTCTGTAATTCTGAGCCATTATGGTCCCATATATGAAAGCAATCTTAATGCACTCTTCTAATAAAGTTGGAGACGGAGTCCCTGCTGCCTGTCTCTTGTCATCAAAGGAAGCTTTCAGTAGAACTGGGTTGTATTCACTTGAGTTGTTGAACGAAAGGATCCCATGGTAGTCCTCTGTCTTAGTTATGGTTTATATTGCTGTGACAAAACACTACAGCAAAAAACAAGTTGGGAAGGAAAGAGTTTATTTGGGTTCCATTTCCAGATCAGAATTCACCACTGGAGAAAGTCAGGACAGGAACTCAAACATGGCTGCAACCTGGAGGCAGGTGCTGATGGAGAAGCTGTGGAGGGGTGCTACCCACCGGCTTGCTTCCTCTGCCTTGCTGGGCTTGTCTTGTTATAGAATCTCCCACAATGGGCTGGGCCCTTCCCATTGACCACTAATTGAGAAAACACCTTACAGCAGGATACAAGGAGACATTTTCTCAACTGAGGCTCCTTTCTCTCTGATGACTCTAGCTTGGGCCAAGTTAACATAAAACTAGTCACCATCCACCCCCAACCTCTCCAAACAACCCAAACTGTTCAAGAGACACTGAGTTGTCTGCAAACTGACAGTTGGGTCCAATTCCTTAGGACAATCATCACACAGCTCATTAATATGAAGAAGTCAAGCTAGTGCCTAAGTAAAGTCTTCACCCCTATGCTCCAGTGTCTTTGGTATGGGAAGGTACTCTACAGGCTCCCAAAAGCAAAACATAAACATCAACCCAGTCATAAAACCTTTGACCTACAATCAATCCTGCCTGAAGTATATGCTAAGGCAATAGTGGCACAGAACATGTGGAAGTAGCCAATCAGTGTCTGATTGACTCAAAGCCCACTCCACGAGATGGAACCCATATCCAGTACTGCTTGGCTCTCCAAAACTGGAGACTTAGCCCAGAGGCCTAGGGTAAAACTAAATACTACTGATCTTAAACAAAAAGTATCAATTAAATGACTCCTAACAACATTCTGCTATACTCAGATTATTTTTGCCTTGTTCATGCATTACCAGAGAGTCTGCCTTCTGCAGCACACAGGAACAGATGCAGAGGCTCATAGCCAGAATTATCAGAAAAAGGGAGTCCTTGGAAAACACAGCTCCAAATGAGATATCTCCATCAAATCTCTTTCTTAAAGGTTGCAGGGAACCCCGTGGAACAGAAAGCAAAAAGAGTTTTTATAAACCAGGGAGGATGGAGGACACCAGGAGAACAAGGTCCTCTAAATCAACTGAGCAAGGCTCATATAAACTCATAAGAGATGAAAGCAGCAATCACAGAACCAACATCAGGTCTTCTGCACATACAGCTTTCAGCTCTGTATTTTTACAGGACCCAGAAATCTGTGAATAAGAGACTTGCCGATACTTCCTTCTGTTGGTTCGCTTTGTCCAGGCTCAATGTTATGGCTTTTGTATGATCTTACTTACTATATTTTGTCATGTTTGGCTGTTATCTCTTAAAAACTGTTCTTTTCTAATGGCAGAAAGAAAGGGAATAGATCTGCAATTGAGGTGGAGAGAAACTGGAAGGAGTAGGTAGGAAACTGTATGAGAAAAGAATCTATTTTCAATGAAAAAAACAATGTCAAATTTGGCATTAGAAAATTACATGGGGGGGCTGGAGAGATGATTCAGTGGTTAAAAGGACTGCTCTTCCAAAGATCCTGAGTTCAATTCCCAGCAACTGCATCGTACCTCACAACCATCTGTAATCAGATCCAGTGCCCTCTTATGGTGTGTCTGAAGACAGTTACAGTGTACTCATATTCATAAATAAATCTTAGGAAAAAATAGAAAATTATGCTGGATTATAATAAAGGAATCCTGTCTGTATATTAAAAAATAAATGAATAAAGCTACTCAGGTTGTCAGATTTTAATTTGATTTGTTTTAATTAATGGAATGTATACTGGGTGGTAAAATTCAGAAATATGGCCTATCAGTTTATCAATGATATACATAAAAGCAATGTTTTTGTTGTTGTTTTGTTTTTGCTATGCTATGATTTTGTTACTATTTTTTAGCATTCAATCAGCTATGATTTTAAGTATCTCTATCACAGTGATTGAGATGCTATTGTAAATTTTGGATACTTTTGAGGCTGATGTGCATAAAGAATAGTTTATCAACCTGAGACTCCACTTGGCTTGCACAACATAAATGCTCATTTTTTAATAACATATCCAGCAACCTATTGGCAACTTAGAAACCCACTTCAAACAAAAAAGTAAGTTTCTCCTCTCAAAAACTCTCTTTCTTAGGCAGTTAATATCAGTATCTTCTCATTGTGCTCAGGTGTGAGAGTAAAGAACGGTCTTGCCAGGATAGGTTTGAATTTATGGGTAAGAAGGCAAACTATGGCCTCTGAATTGACGTTCTGGGAAAAAAAACTCTATTTACCAAGTTATACCTGGGCATACATATGATTTAAGTCAGATCCCTCCTGAGAATCACCCAAGCCTATATATCAAAATTGAAAATTATCTTGTTGATAATCCATACCAATATATCCTTTTAGAAAATTATTGAACAAAACTTCATAAAGTATATACATACCTCTGAAAATGGTTTTAGAGATCAAAGGAGACACAGGGTAGGCCATTCTTTTTTTAAAAAATTAATTATATTATTATTATTATTAATTATTATTACTATTATTAACTCTCTTTTTACAATCCAGTTGTCATCCTCCTCCTGGTCCACTCCTTGATTGTTCTGCATCCCATTGCTCTTCCCATGTCTCTAAGATGATGTCCCCACATCCACCTCACCAGACCTCCCCAGTCCCTGGGGCTTCACGTCTCTTGAGGGTTAAGTGTGTCTTCTCTCACTGAGCTCAGACCAGACAGTCCTCTGCTGTATATGTGTTGGGGCCCTCATATCAATTAGTGTATGCTGCCTGGTTGGTGGCTCAGTGTCTAAAGGAAGTTCAGTGACTGGTGGCTCAAATTAGGATCCAGCTCAAGGGGAGGTCCCAAGGCCATCCTTTAAAGTAGCAGGTTTATTAGAAGAGCTGTTAACTCTGTGGCTAGACAGACAACAGCACAACAGTGATGAGAGAACGGGAGAAAGAAACTTCTAGAGCAGGAACCCTGTCTTCCTTCCGGTTTTATTTCTGTTTAAAGGCACAATAACCAAGGCAACTCTTATAAAGGCAAACATTCAATTGGGGCTGGCTTACAGTTTCAGAGGTTCAGTCCATTATCGTCATGGTGGGAAGCATGACAGCCTGCAGGCAGACATGGTGCTGGAGGAGGCAGAGTTCCACAACTTGATCTGAGGGCAGCCGGAAAAGAGAATGTCCTGTTTACTGGGTGGAGTTTGAGCATAGGATCTCAAACCAAACTCCCACAGTGATGCACTTCCTCCAACAAGGCCACATTTCCTAATAGAGCCGCTTCCCAGGGTCTAACCATATTCAAACCACCACAAACCCCAATCTAGCAGTTCTGAGAATGTCCATGTGAGCGGAAACAGTTCTAGTTCCTGTTCTTCCTTGTTTCCTTTAAATGAACACCTCTACCTGACAGCTCCATGGTAGGGTCAGCTGTGCCGATCAGCAGCCGATCCTTCCTCACAAGCTTCATCTTAGTTTCTTCAAAAATTTCCCCAGACTGCATCTCGATGGTAATAGGTTTTATCCCACAAAGGAATAAGCCAATTTGAGCTGAATTAAACGAAAAAAGGAAGGCTTATTTGGGAATGGGCTCCTGGGTTAGCTCACCAGCCTTAGAGGATGAGGTCAGAAAAAGTTGAGGGCAGACTAAAGTGAAGGAGTGGTTGTTGTTGTTTGTTATTTTTTGTTTTCTTTATAGATTGTAGGTAAAAGAAAATTTGAGCCTGAATTCTCCTCAAAGACTTACTTCTATGGGAATATTAAAGTATTGTAAAGAATAATGGATCTTTTCTCAGCTCATTTGAAGTGGCCTAGGGAGTTGGATGATTGGACTGGGAAAGTTCTGTGCCCATTAAACTTTCTCAAATTACAGAGGGGGCATATAGGTTGGAAAAGAAGGGATGAAAGATCCTATGTACTGTGGACTGCACCACTTTGGAGTTAATCTGTCTAGGGCAATGAAGAAATAAAGGACACATAGTTACAGCTACACAAAAGCTTAGATTGGGCAGGCCATGCAGTGTGATGGAGAGACATCAACAACAGCATTGCAGAAACTCAGTGCATTTAGTATCTATTGCTGTGTGAAGAACATACTGCCAAATGAGGAGGTGGGTTTATTGCACATCGGTGAACTAGGAAAGAAATCTAGCTAACTTAGTAGGAGGTTCTGATGGAGACATTTCTAGCCATAGTCTCCTGGAAGGAGAATGCTGTGGGTGACAGTTTCTGCAGGCAAAGTTATCATGTACACATGGACAGAAGAAGGCTATTTTACTTCCCTGAGCCTGAACAAAGGAAGGCTTTGCCACTCACGTGAATCTGTGGCGAGGGAGTGTTTGACATGGCCATGAACACATCAACAACACACATTTACTCAGGCACTCATTTGCTTCCTGCAGTGGTTGAAGAACAGCAGGAAGAATAGAGGAGTTTGAACTGTAGAGAAACAATGTAGGGTTTTAGAAAGAGGGATAGAGAGGTCCATCAAACCACCATTGTAAATGGGATGTGTTATCATTGGTTCCCAATAGAAGGCAATCTGTCAGATTGGGGCTGTTATGCAAACGCAGTTATAAATGCAGAGCGGAGTAAACTCCAGTATGTGATCTAACAATTTCAGTGACAAATAATGCCCATCAGATGCAGGTTGACCTAAATCCATATCTCAGTGTGGGATGTTTTTGAGCATTCAAAGGCACGGGGGAACCATGTACACTTGTGGATTTGAAGAATCATATTTTAGGTTATGTCATCAATGATTGGATATTATGATAAAAAGGAATGTGCATTGATTGACTTTAGTATCCCTGACCACAGTAGGTCATCAAGGTTAGGAAAACCTGCTTATTAATTCCTCAAATAGAACTTTTTCAATCAAGATCTGTCAAGGAAGTAACTTAGCCGTGTTTAATAGTATGCAAACCCGTACTACACAAAGCCTGAATTTGGTCATTTCTTTATTTCCATCAGTCCTTGACTGTAGTATATAATAATTTCAGTAAGTAGCTTGTGAAATGGCTCAGTGTGTACAACAGACTCTGTCACAAGGGTCTGATGACTAGAAATGGATCCCTGGATACCATAAGGTGTCAGGAATAAGCCAGCGGTCCTCTAACCATTCCACAGACATGTGACATATTTTCACACACACACACACACACACACACACACACACACACACACACGTCTTAAAGTTAAAGTTCCATCACTTAACAGCTTCAAAAACTCAATTTTGTCATTTATGCTGCAAAAGATATGTCCTAATGATGCTATTCAAAGAAATGAAGGAACAAAGTAGCAGTGTCTTGGCAAGGTAATTTTGCAAAAACATATATAGAGTATGTTCTCAAACCAGGCTAGTGATTGGCAGCACAGATAGCCTAGGTGGCCCCTCTCTTTTATTTAAATACAAGGGGAAGTTGTCCTTCATTGGCTAAGGGTCAGTGTTAGAGTCTACCCCTGACTGACTAATTTAGAAAGAAATGAGAATGAAGAAAACAGAGGAGGATACTGACTTAACAATGTTTAAATGTTTAAGTATTTCAGGAATTCTAGGAAGCTGTTTACACTCGGACAAACAAGTTTAGCTAACAAAACATTAACAAAAAAAGCCTCTGGTGGAGAAGGGAGCATGAACTAAAACAGAGAGGCATCCATTAAACCTGTTTGTAAGAAAAAAATGATTGAATCTCTCACTATTATAAATTTGTGATATACTGCTCTGGCAACCGCACAGATTCAAGGAGAAAGACCACAGACCCAAATCATGGGCAAATTAATTAAAGCAAGCTTTTTAAATTTATATTCATGGATTGCCTCTCCCTATAGCATGGCATAGATCAGGAATAGGGGGTTTCCCAATGAAGCAGTTGTCAGACAAATAGGCAGGGTTACAGAGCCGAATGTAAGCATAGCAAATTGGTAGTAACAGCCTCCTGACAGAAAGACATGCTGGCAAGGTGGTCATAACAACAAGGAATTATAACAAGGTAGACATGACAACACATGGTCACAATAACCTTTTCAAACAAAGGCATGGTTGCCATTTCCCGGAGCAGGCAGTACAGATAATTTGTAGTTAAGGTTATGGGGTGGGGTGGGGGGAACAGCCCAATCCTTGAGAAACAGTTTTAATCATAAACAGGAATGAATCTAGGTTGTTTTGTTTATTAGCTCTCCTTTTATGTTCATGTGAAAATCAAATGCTTAGCCAAAAATATGTGCTCTATTGCCATTGATGTTATTTTTAATAAAAATCATAACTGATTAGAAGTACATTTGTAAACAATGGGAATCAAAACAAAGAAACAGTGATGGTAGAAAAAGTTTTTAAGATTGAGTAACATTTCTCATATTGAAGAAATGGTGAGAAGAAAACTCTATGGATTGATGGCAAGTTCCAATTATAATGCAACTGCGATGAGCCAGAACTGTCACTATGAACCAAAATACCCACACAGGCTCTCTTTAAAAGCTTTGGCTTTTTATTATGCATTATTGTCTAGTAGTTTATTAATTCTTTGGTATTATTCAGCAAAAGACATTTATGAGGATACTTGGAAAGGTAGTCATACAGGATGGATTACTTTTTATTTGCAAGCAAGTCTTAGAGCCTTGGTAACTTCACCATATATGAGATTAAGTTTTTAGGTCTAGCTTCAATAATATTTGAATTTTCTCAGAGACTAATATATTAATAATATGTGGAAATTTTTTAAAAAATCATCTATCAAGGAGGAGTTCTTTTTATGTTGTCTATATAAAAGTTTTCTTTCTCCCTATTTCTCGTTCTAGAGATATCTAGGATTTAAAAGAAAAAACATTGCTATATGATACACTGAATTGCACAGCTAACATGGTTGAAATAGAATATTTTGTTATAAGTATTTTAACATAATTGAAAAAAGATATCCCTGGATATTGGAATACAGTAGCTATGTAAATGCAATTGAGGTAGATAATGGAGATGACCTGTGTTTCCAGAGCTTAGAGAGAGAGTGAGTTTGTGAGGTAGAGAAGAAAAAGAGTAAAAATACTGAACCCTCCCCACTTTCTCCTTTGCTCCAGCTAGCTCTCAACATGTGCTCTATTGAATCCAACGATACAAAGTTTTGGATTTTAGCCCTTTTAAGTTATAATTATGTCTGGTCCCTAATGAAGTAGATACCCTTATCTAGGATATTGGAATCAGTTTTTAAGGGATGCCCCAAAGTTCTGTGGAATCTTTTGTAAACATATATACTAACAACAAAAGCAGGTTTAAATAATGCTGACATTCTTGCTCATGAAAGCTAGGGTGATCTGTGTGTGTGTGTACATAACACACACACACACACACACACACACACACACACACACGTGTATGCAGGAATATGTGCTTGTCTTAGTCAATGCTCCATTGCTGTGAGGAGTCACCATGACTCCAGCAACTCTTAGAAAGGAAAAACATCTTCTGAGATCTTGATTTCTTTCTGCAGAGACTTGAGGTTCTTGTCATACAGATCTTTCACTTGCTTGGTTAGATTCACACTAAGGTATTTTATATTATTTGTGACTATTGTGAAGGATGTCGTTTCCCTAATTTCTTTCTCAGCCTGATTATCTTTCAAGTAGAGGAAGGCTACTGATTTGTTTGAGTTGATTTTATAACCAGCCACTTTGCTGAATGTTTTTTTAATCAGGTTTAGGAGTTCTCTGGTGGAAGTTTTGGGGTCACTTAAGTATACTATCATATAATCTGCAAATAGTGATATTTTGACTTCATCCTTTCCTATTTGTAACCCTTTGACTTCTTTTTGTTGTCTAATTGCTCTGGCTAGGATGTCCAGCAAAACATTGAATAGGTAGGAAGAGAGTGAGCAGTCTTGTCTAGTCCCTGATCTTAGTGGGATAGCGTCAAGTTTCTTTCCATTTTGTTTGATGTTGCTACTGGTTTGCTGTATATAGCTTTCACTATGTTTAAGTATGGACCTTGAATGTGGTACATTTACACAATGGAGTATTACTGAATTACTAAAATAATGAATTTGAGAAATTCTTAGGTTAATGGATGGAACTTGAAAGTATCATCCTGAGTGAGGTAACCCAATCACAAAAGAACAGACATGGTATTCACTCACTGATAATTGGATATTAGCTCAGAAGCTCGAAATACCCAAGATGCAACTCACAGACTACAAGAAGCTCATGAAGAAGGAAGACCACCAAAGTGTGGGTGCTTCAGTCCTTCTTAGAAGGAGTAACAAAATACTCAAGGGAGCAAATAGGGAGACACAGTGTGGAACAGTAACTGAAGGAGGGGCCGTCTGGAGACCACTCCACCTGGGTATCCATCCCATGTGCAGTCACCAATGGTAGAAGCTGATGTAGATGCCAGGAAGTGCATGCTGACAGGAGCCTGACATAGCTGTCTCCTTAGAGGTCTGCCAGAGCCTGACATACTCAGAGGTGGATACTCACAGCTAGCCATTGAACTGATCAAGGGTTTCTCAATGGAGGCATTAGAGTGAAGACTGAAGGAGCTGAAAGGGTTTGCTGCCCCATGAGGAGAGCAACAATACCAACCAACTAGAGCTCCCAGGATTTAAACCACGAACCTGGGAGCACATAGGGATGGACTCATTGCTCTAGCTGTATATATAGGGGAGGATGGCCTTGTCAGGCATAGGTGGGAGAGGAGAAGGCTGGACGCCATGTGTGGGGGAATTCAAGGGTGGGGAGGAGGGAGTGGGGGTGTAGGTGGGAGCACATCCTCATAGAAGCAGGAGGAGGGGGGACGAGATAGGGGATTCCTGGACGGGAGATGGGGGAACTGGGGTAAGGGAATAATGTCTGATATGTAAATAAAATATCCAATAAAAAAAAATTAAAAAAAAATCGAAACCAAAAAAAAAAAGAATAAAATCCAAAAACCTAAATGAGAAAAAAAAAAGAAAAAAGAAAGAAAGGAAAAACATTTAGTTGGGGCTGATTTACAGGCTTAAGAGGTTTAGTTCATTGTTGTCATGGTGGGAAGGACGACAGCATATAAGCTGACATGGTTCTGGAGAAGTTCTACATCTGCATCAGCAGACAGCAGGAAGAAAGAGCAATACTGGGTTTGGCTTGGGCTTCTGAAATCTTAAAGCTCAATCCCAGTTACTCCTTCAACAGGGCCATACCTACCAACTGTGCCACTCCCTATGAGGCTGTGGAGGCCATTTAAACTCAAACCATCACGATGCTCATTCACATGCACAGAGGACTATTGAAGACACTGAATATAGGGACCTAACTCTAGTATGTTTCCTGAGACAGAATCTCTCCCTGAACATACAACTAGAATGGCAGCCAGCAAGCCACAATGATTCCGTAGTCTCAATTCCCCTACAGTGTATGCATGTGCTTTACAGGGGTTATACATGTTCCTACGTCCCTTCCTTCCTTCCTTCCTTCCTTCCTTCCTTCCTTCCTTCCTTCCTTCCTTCCTTCCTTCCTCCCTCCCTCCCTCCCTCCCTCCCTCCCTTCTTTCTTTCTTTCTTTCTTTCTTTCTTTCTTTCTTTCTTTCTTTCTTGTTTATTGTAAAGAAAAGTTTGTGCCTCAGTGAAAATTGATTTTACTACCTTTAGTTCAATGAAAGCTATTTAAAATTATATAAATTAACAATAGTTAATAGAAAATCTCAAAAAATATTGTCTCTTGAAAAAAATTATTTTCTATGATGGGAAATTCTCTCTTCATCCCACTCTCCCCTCTACTTGTGGAAAAATAATTTTGTATGCATTTTTACATTTACATAAATATTTCTGATTTATAAACTGCGCTTTCGATCATTAATTTCAGCCAGTTTTAACATCTGCCTGGTTCTTTTCATTACAAGTTAAATAATATTTTTTTTTACATCTGTTCATTTTAAATGTACATGAGATCTTTGGCTTTATTCTTTTGTGAAAATGGCGTATTATCAAAGACAAGAGAAAACATTCATTTGGTTTTTACATAAAAGAAAATAAAAGTAAGTTTTAAACATGTTATTATTATTTAGTCTTGTTTATCTAGCAAAAGAAAACTTGCACTAAGATTATAACCTTTAATGTATTGTGCTATCAGCTGTGGTGTGCACATATCAAAATACTGACAAGTTTACTCGTCCATTGCTGCCTTTGAAGCCATTTCTTAATGAGAAATTTTGGCTGTAACTCACCTTTTAACTGAAATTTCAAAAGACCATGCTTAGTCACTTACAGATAGCATCATCTTTTCTCTAACACGTATATTATATTATATATGTGTTATATTATATAACACATATATTAGTAACACATATTTTACTACATATATAATATGTATTATATAAAAAGTATAGTACAGACTTTAACAATAGTTGGCTAACTAAAATTTAAACTAAGTTTGAGAAAATATGATCAGCATATTTTAGTAAATATTAAACAAAATATAAATAAAATATAAAGCTCTAATTCCTCCTTAAACATTTCCTAGCAATACAAATGTGTGTGTGTGTGTGTGTGTGTGTGTGTGTCTGTATGCAAGTGTGTGCAGAGAGATAGGAATGTGTAGGAGACATTTCTGAATCCTTGAATTTCAAAATGTATGCTTTAGCTTCTACAGTGTCTTTAATAAGCACTTTTGAGATGGATTGAACATTTTCTTAAAAGTGTAATGTTGCAAATATAAAAAAAAAAACCATGTAACTACTGGGTTGTCAGGGAAATATATAGGATGCATTAGTTGTTCCTGCAACAAGTAACTCTGAAATTTGATTACCTGTGTGCCCCACAAGATATTCAAATGCCAGTCAAGTCTTCCACATAAATGCTTTTATCACATATTCATACAAATACCTAACAGCATTGACCGAGACAGCCAATGTTGAAGCTAATTTACAATAATCCTGCTCAATAGCTGTGCCTCTGGGGAAGGCCTTACCAACATCTTTCATTCTCTTGGTTTCTTTAAGTCTACTGGTTGTATTATTCAGGGTTCTTCAGAGAAATCAAATCAGTAGTACATGTATATCAGTCTTCTATCAATCCATCCACTCATCCACTCATCCATCCATCCATCCATCCATCTACTCATCCATCCATCCATCCATCCATCCATCCATCCATCCATCCACTCATCCATTCATCCACCCACCCACCCATCCATCCATCTATCATCTATCTCCATACAAATATGAATATACATACCTATACAAATGTGTGTGTGTGTATATATATGTGTGTGTATGTGTGTGTGTGTGTGTGTGTGTGTGTATATATATATATATATATATGTATATATATGTGATATTGGCTCATATTTTCCTTGAGACTAACAAGTTCCATGTAATCTGAAGTTGGCAAAGTGACAATCTAGGATCAGTACTTTCATCTGAATGCTAGTAAGTGTTTGATTTCAAAGACAGAAAAAAATGTTAGGTTCCATACTAACCTAGTCAGACAAGAGAAATGTTTTCTTATTCAAAAAAGGGTTAGTCCATTTATTCCACCAGGCCTTGGCTGGTGGTGTACAGTCTGCTCACACCGAAGAGGACTATCTTTACTCAGTCTGGTAGTACATCACTTCTAGAACCACCCTCCCAGAAACACATGGAAATAGAATTTGACCAGATGCTTGGACACCACGGTCCATTCAACTTGCTTATAAGATTAAATATTATAAGGCATTCACACAGGGCCTGGTTTTTGTCTTAACATATCTGTAACAATATATTCTAAAATTCTGCCTATCTAGATGAAAGGAGTCTAAGAATGTTCAATTGTACCCATTGTTACCAGTCAAAGTTAGCCTCTATATATTTTAATAGCTTAAATGTAGAGTGGGCAGTCTGTTGGCCACAGAGTTACATTTGATTTTGAATAAAAAAAAGAACTATTTACATACCAACACTGAGTCCTTAGGATCTGTTATTTCAGTGATTCTAAAGAAAGGTAGGAAGACCAAATGTTATTTTTTCTGGGAAGTAGTGTGTCTAGAGGAGAATTACAACAGGAAGGTGCATGATATATAACAAAGATAAAAGAATGAGAATCTGTATTTAGATTGTGTCTCATATAAGACCAATATGATATAAGACACAGGAACTTTTCATAAATTGAATCACTAAATTACTCTATTTGTGGGCTTAGTGATTCCTAACTCTTAGATAAAGAAGGTATTAATAGCTATGAAATCATGGTCTGTTTGGTTTTAAATACCTATACCTATATGCTTCACTATTGGGAAGTGTCACTGTTAGGAGGTGTGGCCTTGCTGAAGTAGGTATAGCCTTGTTAAAGGAAGTTCATTACCATGAGACTGGGCTTTGATGTCTCATGTTCATGTCCCTCCCAGTGGAAAGTGATCCTCCTCCTGGCTGACTGCAGAAGATAGTCCTCTCTTGGAATTGGGTACTTTTGAATGAAGATGTAGAACTCTTGGCTCCTTCAGCATCATGCATGTCTGGATGCTTCATGCTATGACAATAATGGACTGAACATCTGAAACTGGAAGCCAGCCCCAATTAAACAGTGTCTCTTATAATAGTTGCCTTGGTCATGGTATCTCTCTACAGCAATGCAAACCCTTAGTTGGTACCAGGGACTGGGGTATTGCTGTGATAGATGTGACCATACTTTTGTTTGGAAGAATGTGGATTTGGGTCTTTCTATTGCAGTCGAATGCATTAGAGGGTCTTAGTGGGCCATTCTAGTAGAAGCATGGTACAGAGTGGTGGTGTAGGTGATTTGAACTGTGATGCTTAAGAGATTTCAGAGGAGAAGAATTTTGATATGTTGCCTGGAGATCTTGCTTGTGATGTTTTAGTTAAGAATGTGACTGGTTTTGCTTTTTTTTCTGGGGGGTTTGTCTGAGGCTAAAGTAAAGAGATTCAGATTCATTGTAGTATTTTGCTATGTGTATTTCTTTGTTGTCCTCCTTATTTGTTTAGACCACTCTTTAGACTTCTCAGTAAATGTTACCTTCAGAGTTCGCATGCATGTGAGTGTGTGTACATAAATCCTTTTTGGTGAACCTGGTTATTGTGAATACAGTCTAGAATCTGGCATCTGCTAGACTAACTGCTATGATTAAGATTCCTGACTCACAAAATTAAAGAGCAGCATGTGTATCCATGGTGACACCACGAATAAGCCGACACCTGGCACAGCTCACTCGGAAACATCTTGTCAGCTTCTTCAAGAAAAGCATGTGAAAAGGAAACAGGATAATGCAAAATCCATTGAATAGCAACTCAAACAAAATAGAGAATAAAAACAGAAGCAAACTCATATCTGTCTCTTGTGTCCAAATTATGGTAGAAGCAAAGATGAACAAAATACAGTCCTTGCTTTTGTAGGTCAAGGGATCTTTGATGGGATACATATGTATATTATATAGTAAGACCTGACTATATTTCACCTTAGGATTCTTGAAGTTTTGTGTGTGTGTGTGTGTGTGTGTGTGTGTGTGTGTGTGTGTGTACTTGTGATGCATTCCTGTTTGCTTGCTCATTCACAGGCACTATAGGTTTGTGGCAGTCAGAACTTCATCCACATTCTACTTTGTGTTTGAAATGGGAATTCTCATTGGCCTTGAACTTTCTCAAATAGGACAAGTTGTCTGGTTTTCAGTGTTCCTACCATCTTGCCATCTCTGGGATTATAGACATATACTGCCATGCCCCAGCTTTTATATTGATCCTGATGATCTGTACTCAGGCTTCATGATTATAAGGCAATTAATTTATTTGAGTGAAGAATGTCCTGAGAAATAAATTAGATATTTTATTTTGGTTATATCTTCTCAGAACTCTTATAGTCTTCTTTTGTATTCACAATCACACTGTATTTAAAGTCAATTAAAACTTTCCTATGGTACTAAGCAAACACCATACTACTGAGCTATTTCCCTAGCCATATACAATTAAAATTTATTCCAAGACAGGGTCTTACTAAGTTTTTCAGGCTGGTACTTGACTTCCTATGTAGCCGAGGCAGACCTTTAGCTCATGGTCATTCTGAAGACCTGAGCAGATGGGATTATGGGTATGTACACATCGTGCCCAGTGAATTATTTACTCAACCCGTTCATTACCTTCTAGTGTACTGGACGTATATGAGAGCAGAAAGTGCCTCAGGCTAGTGTATGATAGAACTTAGACACACTGCTGAAAACATAGAGTGAATCATTGAAAGACTTAGCCCAGGGAGAGGGGAAGGAAGCAATAATTCAGGCCCATGCATTCTGAGATAATTAGGCTGGTATAGGTGTAAAAGTTTGGGAATTTGGAAGAAAACAATTAAATTAAATATGATTACTTTTTGAGTCCTGCTGGTTAAGGAAAGGGGAGAAGCAAGGAGGACTCACATTGCTGGGTTGGTTGCATTGTTTCACTTAGAAACCATCATGAGAATTACTCAGGGTTGAGGACAGAGCCAGGAAAACCAACAGGAGTGCACTGTAGGCAGCAGCAAAGGCGATCTACGATGGAAGGAAAGCCTGAGGGCAGAGATTTCAGTGGTGAGGAATATAGGTGTTGTCTGTCCTAAACTTCCAGCTTATGAGAATTCCCTATGGGGATTTGTTCTTGAGGTTCTGTTTTATTCAGTGAATCATGTTTCATTAATGTTTCATTAGTTCCAGTATTTAACTTGAGGTATAGCGCACAGGGAGGGGTGTATTTGTAAGGTGTCTCATCACCCCCCCTTTTTTAAAAAAAAATCTTTTTAGTACAAATACAATGTAGGCTAATTTTGCATTGTTTCCTACAATATTGAATTAAGAACTGTTTTTAAAAAATAAACAAGTCTATATCCCTATTTAGAGAGGTAATTAAAGTTAACTGAGGTTTGAATGTGGCATTGCAATCTGTTGAAATTGGTAACCCTATGACTCTCTTTCTCTTGATGGACACAAACAAGGAAGAGCACATGTCACACTATGACATAGCAAGAACACAGCTGTGTCAGGATGAAGTCCCTCAATGTACCAGTCTCATTTAGTTCCTCTCACCGGGAGAAACATACTTCTGCCATTCAACCTAGACACTACAATATGTTGTTGCAGTATTCCAAACTGATTAAGGTGTGTGTGTGTGTGTGTGTGTGTGTGTGTGTGTCTGCCTTCTGATTGTGCTCTACGGGCCCACAGGAGGTGCTGTAACAGAGCATGAAAAGGTGCCTGAAGAGTCCCACATTCACATTCCACCCACCACTTGCTATGCACATAGGGCCCCTTCTGGTCTGGCCCTGGCCCAGAGAAAATTGTGAGAGAGGTGTGCCTTTAACCCTTTCATGCAAGGCATATCCTCAAGGGTCATATATGAATACACACATATGTATATTTGTAAACACACACAGATAGATAGATAGATAGATAGATAGATAGATAGATAGATAGATAGA
>NW_021604744.1:4627449-4651916 GCF_004785775.1 Grammomys surdaster | reverse complement strand
AGATAGATAGATAGATAGATAGATAGATAGATAGATAGATAGATAGATACACAGACAGATGAGGGTTGATAGAAAGAGAGAGAAGGGACACACCTTATTCTTAGAGTATCTTTCAGGATACACAATGAATCTGAACTCTCAGCCTGAAATCTCATCTATGAGTTAATACTAATTCCAAACTAATTATTTTGTTTGTATGTATGTATATATGTATGTATGTATGTACGTATGTATGTATATATGTATGTATGTATGTCTATCTGTCTATCCATGTATTATCCATCATCTATCTATCTATCTATCTATCTATCTATCTATCTATCTATCCATCCATCCATCCATCCATGTATCTATAAATCTTTCTATCTATGTATCTATCTGATTGGCTGGCTGGCTGTCTATCTCGTATCATATACTATTGTGCATCATTGTGTATATTGTGTGTTAGAGAGAATACATGTACAGCTGATGTGTAGTTTTCATAAGACAACTTTTGAGAGTCTGTTCTCTCCTTTCACTCGGTACCAGGGATTAAACTTAGGCCATCAGTATTGTACAGCAAGTGTTTTTATTAGAGGTGCTATTACATTGGCTTCTGGGTTTCAGTCTAACACCACAGGCTTCATTTTCATTGTCTTCCTTTTTATGTTGGTTCCTCTTTGACAAGGAAAGCATTCACTGAAGACAGGAACTCATTCACATCTACATCTCTTGCCAGTGTTCCTTGCACAGTTGACAGCATTTCTCTACTCTCATCTTGCGCAATGGGCTGACTCCCACATAGAATTCTTTTGACTTCTCTTCCACTCTCCTACCATGAACCAAATACTTTTCGACATGAAATCCCTTAGATGCCCTCTTCATTTTTTTTAAGTTTTATCATCTTCCACATCAGACCACCTCCCTTGTTATTCTCAAATCAGTTCCTGCTACTAAAATCTGCAGTGACCAGACACCTCAGCTTTTAGATAGAACTGTAGAGAAAAGATAAACTTAACATTCTACACAGTGTCATTTTTATTTTATGTTTTCCTTTGCTTTTAGTTTTTTACTTATTCACTTTACATTCCACTCACTGTCCCCCTCCTAATCCCCTCCTCCCACAATCCTTCCCATCCCCCCTTCTCCGAGTTGCTGGGTATCTTTCCACTCTGGCACTTCAAGTCTCTGTGATGCAAGGTGCTTCCTCTCCCACTGAGGCCAGACAAGGCAGCCCATTTTTATATTGTACCATTAACATTTCCAATGTCATTTCATGGCCTTCTACCTCATAACTGATGACACTCATTTTATTCCTGCTTTTCTTAATGAAAAAAAAAATGAACTGTAATGGGAAAAACTAGGGCCATTCAACTAGGTTAACTTGATTTTACACTGGCATGGCAGTCATATATACTATGCTGTCTGCCTCACTCCATTAGCAGAAGAGCAGCTAGGGAGGCTGTTGGGATGCAAGCTGCACCACATGATCTTCAGTCCCCAGGGCCTCACCGCTCTACTCCCACACTTTCCTTATCAGAGATTTAGTGCTTGCAGATTCTGCTCCTGGGATCGAAAGGAAAAATTGTTTTTCTGGTTGTTTAAGCTTTAATTCTCTGAAGAATTGTCATTTAAGTAGGGATTTTCTTCATATCCTTTCTGCTTTTTATGTGTGGAAGTCTTAAATTAATTGGAAAGGACTTCATTCTTTGATAATCTTTTTTTTTTATTTAGGATATTCCTATGGGTGCTTCCAATTCTCACATCATATAGCTACAGGTAATAACGTTCATGGCATGCAGTCAGGTCTTTATAAACACTATTGAGTGAGTTGGCTTCAGCGGAAGCTGTAAAGGACATTTAAAACTAGCAGCTAAATAAGGGAAGGGCTCTTTTAGCTGAAAAACTACAATACATCTTCTAAAAAAAATGCTTTCACATTTGGACAAATACTAAAAATACTAACATAGTTGAAGCAATGCTAAATATCAAATGAATCTTTAGAAAAAAATTTAGTTTGTTTATGGCTTTGAGACTGGACCTCAAAAACACGTACCATTCATATCACTGTAGACAGAATATATTCACTAAGGTTTTCACCATCTTTTGCCAGCACTCCTTGCACACTTGACACCATTTCCCTCTTTTCACCTTGCACACTAGGCTAATTCCCATATGGAATTCAAACCACTCTCCTACCATGAACCAAATATGTTTCAACATGAGAACCCACGGATACCCTCCTCATTCTGGAGGTATCACTTTCCACACCAGACCACTCCCAGCTCCAGCCGTCCTGGAAGTCACTCTGTTGACCAGGCCAGCTGAGAACTCAGATTAAAGGTGTGTACCACTACACCTTGCTGAGAAAAAAATTGTAGTATACACAATTGTAGAAATACACAATCTATAGCTCACTTCACAGTCTTTTCCTATAAGCCTCAAGCATGTTTAATTAGAGAAATGTAAGAGATTTCTGGTTGCATTTCTCTACCTTGTAGCTCTTGTTGATTCAGACTCTCAATTGCCTTTTCTATGTAAAAGTTTTTTTTTTCATCATAAACTCAATTCCCCTTTCAACTAATGAAAATTCATTGCCTTTAGTTCTTACTCTACCCCTACTGTGTTCCCAGTGTGTATGTGTTCAAATGAATATGACTGTCCCTCTGTAACGATTAGTTTTAATTGTCAACACAACTTGCAATTACCTGGGATGAGTGTCAACGAAGGGTGTTCTAGATTACTCCAACCTGTGAGCATGTCTGTGGGGTATTGTCCTGATTCTTCTAATTGATGTGGAAAGACTCATCATGAAAGTGGGCAATGCCATTCCTGGGTATCAAGCTCTTGATTACGTAAGAGTAAAGAGTCAACCAAACAGGGAGTATGCATACATTCATTTCTGCCTTCTCTTGACTGTGGATTTGATATGACCAGGAATTGTGAGCTAAAATAAATCCTTACAAATCCTTTCTCTCCTAAATTAGTCTTGTCAACATATTTTATCACAGCAGTAGGAGTGAATCTATGTCACCTAGTTACTTGACAAAAAGTCTCAGGACTCTGCCACATCCATCCCTGCCTGAGGACGTGTCCCCAGCTCGTTGTTTTGGTGCCATGTAGGTTGCAGTTCTGTTTGGAAAGGACAAGAGTCATGAGAATCATCATGTGTAGTTTCAGAGCAACAACAACAAATCCACTCATGAATAATAAAAATAATCAAAACCTGAAAAGCTTACTGATACCATAGGGGCGAGAGATCTAGAGTATCTCATTATTACTAATAAGTGTGTAGAGTTAATTCTCAATGTCACAGTAGGCTTGATCTTCACTGGTGAGAGGAGTAACATTTGTTTAAATGTTCTCAAGCACAGACAGCAGCTTCAAACTGCACACAGCATTGTTCATTGCAAGGGTAGGATTATTTATATAATTTATCTATCTAGATTCTACCTTTATAGGTTTTATTACAAAACTTCTGTTTTAAGTAATTAATATAGACAGCAGAATTTTCCTCCAAAAGTAATTGCTACTTTTATGTAAGTAATACCTTACTTGTAAAATTAATGAAAACTGCCTATGCTAACACAGTGAGTATTATATAAGTTGTAAAAGATGCAATGGAGAAGCATGACCAAGGCTTTTATTCATTTTATGTACAGGTGATTGTTTAACAGGTCTATACTAAATATATTTTTCCAAATGAGTTAAAAAACAAACAAACAAGGAAAGCGGTGGTATCAGGAAGCATGTTGGAGTTACTTTTAGTTGTTTTGTGTCTTCTGATTTTCTACATGTTTTTGAGTGAGTTTAGATGTGTGTAGTACTCAATATTTTGTTGTTTCCTGTTGCTCTTAATAATGTATAGCAAGCTCCGTGTGGTGGTTCCTGCCTTTAATCCCAACACTTGGGAAACAAAGGCAGGCAGATCATTGAGTCTGAGGCCCGCTTAGGGTATGTACATAGCCAGTTCTAGACATCGAGAGCTACAGAGAAAATCTCTGTCTCAAGACAAAACAAACAAACAAACAAATAAAAAAGGGTAGCAAACAATGTTGTATAATATTTTCTACTGCTTTATAAATCTCACCCTATTTCTCAGAGGATTCTGTATTAAATTTGATTTTTCTCTTTTTCTTGGTTTTTCCTTTTAAATTTCATACTATTAATTACTTTGCCCCCTCCTATATTTTGTATTTTTGTATTATTTTTATTCAACTTCTTAAGCTAAATGCTTAATTTGGTTGCATTACTTTATTTGTTGTTAGACAGTGAGTCAGTCAAGTAGTGGGAAAAGAATTCTTGTCTGAAGGATTGCCTGTTGACCAGTGTGGAGAAAGCCTAGAACAAGGTCAGCTCTGGAGCACAGTTTAGACAGGAGACTTCATCATCCTTTACCGTTGCTTCAGTTTTATTAAACTCTATTAGCCCCAAGGTATGTGGATTTTGAGTTATGTTTATGGTATGTATGATGCTTGTCAGTGTTTTGCTTCTCTCTCTCTCTCTCTCTCTCTCTCTCTCTCTCTCTCTCTCTCTCTGTGTGTGTGTGTGTGTGTGTGTGTGTGTGTGTTTATAGACACCATTGATAACCAACCATTTTAAGAAAACACAAAGTGAGCTTTGAAAAAAAGTGACAGACTTTTGGTGTTACTTTTGACAAATACATTTGATTAAGTCACCAGATAATCAGCCTCATTAAACTCAGTTATAGTATCCTGATCAGCTATTGAAGTGGCTCTCAACCTTCCTAATGCTATTGTCATCCTCATCCATAAAATTAGTTCATTGCTAATTCATACTGAAATTTTGGTACTATTATGAATTATAATATAAATACCTATGTTTTCTGGTAGTCTTAGATGACCCTTGGCCTATGAAAGGGTTGTTCATCCTCTAAAAGGATCACAACCTGTAGGTTGAGGACCACTGATCTATAGTAAGTATAGGAAAGATGTTTCTGTACTACAGATAATAACTAAATAGTACGGATAAGTAAAGCCATGTTTTTTCCCAACTATATTATATATTGTATATCTGATATTGCTATTCAAAGAAAGGCTATCTATGATCCAAAACAACTGACAAACCTAGGCATCAGGCCAGACATGACTCAGGCTGCTGTGTTTGTTGACATCTCCTTGTGTCCCTCTGAACTTCTGCCTTGCTGACTTGCCTGTATCTCCTGTTTGGTTCTAGTACTTTCACTTTAAGATCTCTTCTTTTGTACAAATTATGACATGTTTCCATATACTGTGTACTTTGATGACTTTCCTCACGTTAATTTCTCACAGCCCACCAGTGGTCTGCTTGCCCTTCCCAAGTAGTCCCCATTTCACTCCCCTGTTATTCTATCCTGCACTCTGAATGTGAGAGAAAGCACACAATGTCTATCTTTCGAAACCACTCACATCATGCTTAATTTGAGTATCTCCAAGTCAGTCTATTTTCCTACACATAAGCTGACTCTATTCTTTATAATTGAATTGTCTGTATATAGAAAACCTACTGTATCTGTTTCTCCACTGATGGACATGATGATTTTATAATCTTAGTTTTTAGTTAATGTGGTGCTAGGTATGGTCATGTGGAGATATCTACTGTAGGTTGGCTCTAGTATCTTTGGGTATTTACCTAGGAAGTATAGGCGGACCACATGGTACTTCTGGTTTTGGTGTAAGAAACCTTCATATGGTTTTATGGTGGTGAGGTTATTTTACAACCCTTTCCAGAATACATGAGGGTTCTTTTTTCTCTTAACCCTCCCAAGCATCTGTTGCTTTATGTTTCCTTGGAGGCCATTGTGATTCCTCCCCTCTCATTCTCAATTACCATTGATTTACAATTGTCTTCCTAGTCTTTTTAAATGAAGCACATCACCCATGTTATAAACCTTTACGTATGCTTTCTGTCAGTTAACATTCTGGGAATATATCCATGAGATGTGCCCAGGTGAATCATTGGTCTACTCCTTTTTTCTATTATTATGCAGCATACCCTATGGAATTGAGATGCTATAGTTTATTTAACTGGTCCCCAGATAGTGGCATTTAGGTCACATCTGGTTCTTAGCTCTCTCCTAAGTTAGGCTTTTCTGTTTTTCTTACCTCCAGCTTTTGACTAGGCGTGGTTTGGTGATTATTAGTGACACATCAAGGTTTCCCCAAACCTCATATCTTTCATGATGTTAAGGGAATTTTCAGCTCTTACATATTAACCAACTGTTTTTCCCTTTTCTTATTTTTGGAGGTCATCAAGCACATAATGTTAAAGACATATCTTCATGTGTAAAGATTCTCAACTCTGCTGCTTTGGGCATGAGGTTAACTTTTCCTCTCGTTGAACTGTTAGACCTCAAACCCTAGGCCAAACGGCTGTGGTTCCGATGCAACATGTCAAAGTGGGCCTAGCGACCAGGTTCTCCCAGCATCCCTCAGTACCTGTCTGTTACAGGGAATGGCTCACATATCATGCCCTGCCCTCTACCTGGAACTCTCCAGCTCAGGGAGTGGGCTGCCCTTCCCTGAGAGGCTCTACCCCAGATACTCCTGATATTTTGGTTATTCAACCTTGTTTTTTACCTTTGTCTGCCTGGCTGCTGTATCTGGTTCTCTCTCTTCCCTCTCCCTTCCCCTCCTCCTCTCCCACACAGCCCAGCTCAGTCTGATCATGTCTACTCTGTACTCTTCCAGATGTCCCTTTCTCTAGTTATGCTGTCCCTTTTATTTATAATAAACTTTCTCCTCTATTATCCCTAGGAATACTCCTTAGCGTTACCTCATACTCTCTCAGAATTCTCCACACACAGCTTCATTCATGCCTGAGTTTCAACACTAGATAATACTTTCAGGTTCCTGGAATTTTTTGTTTGTTGTGAGAATACACTCACCCCATTCTATGCTGTAATATGTAGTTCTTCTGCTTACAGTCAGAGAAAACCTGAACTCTGCACAGAGTGCAGCACCTAATGCTTAATTCAGACTGTACCTTTAAGATGTGGTCCTTTTGGCCTGGATCTCTAAGGGTCCAACTAACTGTGTGCATCTTCTAGATGAACCAAAGATGCAGGCAGTCTGTATTCCAAGTTGAGGCTCATTTTCTATCTAACCTCCCTCCTCTGAGACTCCTGCCTAGGTACTAGTCCCTTGTCCAGTTCCAATATGGGCTCTTTTAAACACTCTAGGCTTCAAAAATTTCTGCTTTTTGCTTCCTAAGCTGTGTACAGTTCAGGAACTCTCGGACCAGGTACATCAGAGCCTCCAGTTACTGGAAGCAGTTCTATCAAAGATTGGACACAGAGCTTCTAAAAGACTAAACCACCAACCAAAGTAATATGGGCCCGTCCATGGCTCTTGCAACATATGTAGCAGAGGACTTTCTTATATGACATCAGTGGGAAGGGAGAAGCTTGGTCCTGTGCAGGCTTGATGCCCCAGAGAAGGGATGCTAGAGGGGTGAGGCAGGAGTTAGTGGGTGACTGGGGGAGCACCCTCTTAGAGGCAAAAGGGCTGGAGCTGGGGTTGGGGTTGTGGAAGGGAGACTGGGAAGGGGAATAACATTTGAAATGTAAGCAAATAAAATGATTGATAAAACATCAAAATAAAAAAAAAAATCGGACCCATTTCCAGCCAATATCTGCCTTCACTCCAGGCTGCATGGAGCTTCTCTATGCACACAAAGCATATTGATTGGAAATAGAATTGGGCAGGATTTAGAGTCTGATTTTGTAGTCTCATCCCTGGTAAGTTTCCACACATCCCTGGTAAGTTTCCAGGTATTTCATTTTTACTTTATTTTATTTTCTATTTATGTCACATCATCTGTGGTCTCCCACTGCTAAGGGTTTTCCCCCCCTAACTCTATACTGAAAGGGCATGGTATGGGTGTAACTGAGGAATGTTCCTTCGAGAAAGCCACGAAAGAGCAATTCTCTAGAAGTAAAGCTTCCCACGGCTCTATCTGTTTGGGGTTGTTTTCCCATATCTTTAAAGAGATTCTTTTAATGTTATGCCCAGCATTTATAATTGTTTCCCATGGAAAGATTTGCTGACTTCTTTGTGCTGCTATGTCCCACCCTTGTTTTTACACAATTGGTATGAGTTTTTAAGCCGAGAAAATTTTATGGAGGTTTGCCTCCTTTGAATATTATGCAATGCATAAATATGACAGCCTACTTTGCCTCTTTGTATATTAATGTTATAGACTCTATTCTTGTTTTCATATTGTCAACATTTTATTAGACTTCCCTAAAATAATTTACTAGTCAACATTTCACCTGTCATTTTATACAATATGAAACCGATGAACCCAGGATACCTGCATTATTCTACCATGTAGGAGGAGTGTCAGAACTGTGGGGTCAGCCAGGTATGTACATCAAGTTTCAGGCCAAAGATACATTGCAAGGCCTGTGTCAATAAAACAAAACAAACTCACAAAACAGCAGTAATTTCAAAAACCTCTAATCTCCTCTGTCCCACAGGAAAACTTCAGAAATAATCCTCCAAAAAGGAAAATATTTTATTTTAGATAAAACAGAAATTCTTTGATTGGCTTTAAATTTTTTCTTTTTATTTTCTTGGATATTTTATTTACATTTCAGATATTATCCCCTTACGCCATTTCCCCCACCCAGGAACCTCCTATTCTATTCCCCCTCCTCCTACTTCTATGAGGATGTGCCCCCCAACACTCCCACCTCCCCACCCCCGAATTCCCCCACACTCTGTCCAGCCTTCATGGGACTAAGGATCTCCTCTCCCACCTATGCCTGACAATGCCATCCTCCCCTACATATACAGCTGGAGCCATGGGTCCCTCCCTATGTGCTCCCAGGCTGGTGGTTTAGACCCTGGGAGCTCTGGTTGGTTGGTATTGTTGCTCTTCCCATGGGGCCACAAACCCTTTCAGCTCCTTCAGTCTTCTCTCTAACTCTTCCATTGGGAACCCCATGATCAGTTCAATGCTTAGCTGTGAGCATCCGCCTCTGTATATGTCAGGCTCTGTCAGATCTCTAAGGAGACAGCTTCTTTCAGGCTTCTTTCAGCATGCATTTCCTGACTTCCACATCAGCATCTATCTTTGGTGACTGCACATGGAATGGATACCCAGGTGGAATGGTCTCCAGATGGCCCCTCCTTCAGTTTCTGTCCCACACTGTGTCTCCCTATTTGCTCCCTTGTGTATTTTGTTACTCATTCTAAGAAGGACCAAAGCACCCACACTTTGGTGATCTTCCTTCTCCATGAGCTTCTTGTAGTCTGTGAGTTGCATCTTGGGTATTGCGAGCTTCTGAGCTAATATCCAATTATCAGTGAGTGAATACCAAGTGTGTACTTTTATGATTTGGTTACCTCACTCAGGATAATATTTTCAAGTTCCATCCATTGACCTAAGAATTTCATGAAGTCATTATTTTAATAGTTGAGTAATACTCCATTGTGTAAATGTACCACATTTTCTGTGTCCATTCCTTGACATCTGGATGAAGAACATCTGGGTTGTTTTCAGCTTCTGGCTATTATAAAAAAAGGCTGCTATGAACATAGTGGAACATATATCCTTGTTATATGTTACAGCATCTTCTGGGTATATGACCAGGAGTGGTATAGCTGAGTCCTCAGGTAATACTATGTCCAATTTTCTGAGGAACTGCCAGACTAATTTCCAGAGTGGTTGCACCAGCTTGCAACCCACCAACAATGGAGGAGTGTTCCTCTTTCTCCACATACTTGCCAGCATCTGCTGTCACCTGAGTTTTTGATCTTAGCCATTCTGACTGGTACGAGGTAGAATCTCAGGTTTGTTTTGATTTGCATTTCCCTGATGGCTAAAGATGTTGAACATTTCTTTAGGTGTTTCTCTGTCATTCAAGTTTCCTCTGTTGAGAATTCTTTGTTTAGTTCTGTACTCCATTTTTAATAGGGTTATTTGGTGTCTGGAGTCTAATTTCTTGAATTCTTTGTATATATTGGATATTAGCCCTCTACCAGATGTGGGATTGGTAAAGATCTTTTCCCAATCTGTTCGTTGCCGTTTTTATCCTATTGACAATGTCCTTTGCCTTACAGAAAACTTGCAATTTTATGAGGTCTCATTTGTCATTTCTTGATCTTAGAGTGTAAGCCATTGGTGTTCTGTTCTGGAACTTTTCCCCTGTGCTCAAGTACTCAAGGTTCTTCCCCACCTTCTCTTCTTTTAATTTCAGTGTATCTGGTTTTATGTGGAGGTCCTTTATCCACTTGGACTTGAGCTTTGTACGAGGAGATAAGAATGGATTGATTTGTATTCTTCTACATGTTTCACTATTTGCAGATGATATGCTAGTATACTTAAGTGACCCTAAAACTTCCATCAGAGAACTCCTAAACCTGATAAAAGACTTCAGTAAAGTGGCTGGTTATAAAATGAACTCAAACAAATCAGTAGCCTTCCTCTACTAGAAAGATAAACAGGCTGACAAAGAAATTAGGGAAATGACACGCTTCATAATAGTCACAAATAATATTAAATACCTTGGTGTGAATCTAACCAAGCAAGTGAAAGAACTGTATGACAAGAACTTCACGTCTCTGAAGAAAGAAATTGAAAAAGATCTCAGAAGATGGAAAGATCTCCCATGCTCATAGATTGGTAAGATTAATATAGTAAAAATGGCTATCTTGTCAAAAGTAATCTACAGATTCAATGCAATCCCCATTCAAATCCCAACTCAATTTTTCACAGAGTTATAAAGAGAAATTCTCAAATTCATTTGGAATAACAAAAAACCCAGGATAGCAAAAACTATTTTCAGCAATAAAAGAACTTCTGGAGGAATCACCATCCCTGACTTCAAGCTGTACTACATTGCAATAGTGATAAAAACTACATGGTATTGGTACAAAGACAGGCAAGAAGATCAATGGAATAGAATTGAAGACTCAGAAATGAACCCACACACTTATGGTCACTTGATCTTTGACAAAGGAGCTAAAACTGTCCAGTAAAGAAAGGACAGCATTTTCAACCAATGGCTTTAATTTTTGTAAAAATATCTTCAGTATGGAGGTAGTTCATTTGTATTTGTACATATTATTCCTGTATTTGGATTTATTTCTCTTATATTACTTCTTGTTTTCTCAATTAATTTTCAGTCAGGCTGAAAATACATTCTCAGCAGGATGAAAAGCCAGCTTGAGGTATTTGCTGCTGTATGCTGTGTTGATCCCTGTTTGGTGGGATTTGAAGCACAGAGATCATATGCAGGAAGAATGTTAGATTACAGTCACTGTTGGTGGTATAAACAGACCCCACGGTGTCTCCCCAGGAGGCCTGTTTCTTGAGGTTCTGGCATTTTTACATCCTGCAGGCACCAAGTCTAGTTTGCTTACAGCTAACAGAAAAGCAGCAACAGTGTGAGCGTCCTGCTGACTTTGGAGAACTCCTCCACTCTTTCCCTTACTGGCCTTGAAAAGGCTGCCACATTCCTTATAGTTTGTCTATGCTGAAGACTTGGGAGAAAGAACACTCATGACCAGAGAGGTTTGGATGAAACTCAGGCTAACCCAAACCAAAAACAAACAAGAAACAACAAACAAAACAAAACAAGACAAAACAAAAGTGGAAATGCATCCCGGACCCTCCCAAAAATCAGCCTTTTACTGTTAAAGATGACACAGAAGCCTTGGCAGATAGATATCTTGATTGCACTGTGTGAGACTCCCAGTAGAGCACCTAGTGCCTGGGTTCCTGATTTCCAAGCTGTGTAAATATGTGTTTTCTTAGGCTGTGGTATTATAAAAATGTATAAGTACTATATGACCAATACAGAGTACAACTTTACTTTTGTTCTTGAATGATTTAATGAAATACTTTAGGGTTTCTCTATTAAGAATGATCCATGTAGGACCAGGGAGATGGCTTAGTGATCAAGAGCACTGCTGCTCTTCTAGAGTATGGGGCTTTGATTACCAGCATCTAGAGTCTTCACTCACAACGATTTGTAACTCCAGTTCCAGGAGATCTGATGCCAGCTTCTGGCCTCCATCAGCAGCAAGAATGCAAGTGGTGCACATACATTCAGAGAGACAAAAGACCATACACATAAAATAAATGAAAAAAAATGGCTACATTTAGGGGCTGAGGATATAGCCCTGCTGCAGAGCACCTGGCAGGCATTTATGAAACTCTGCTTTTTCTCTCTGCACATAAAACAGAATGATTATAAAGCAGAATGGTTCGACCGGGATTTGGGTTAGAAAACATAATCAGATTTTGTGAAGTCTCCTCTTAAATGTCCAGCTTTTCTATATCTCTGAATTTATCTTCTACTCAGTATCACCAAAAAATAAAACTGGGGGCCAGAGAAATGGCTTAGCAGTTAAGGCACAGAGTGCTTCCTCAGAGGACCCGTACTCAATCCCCAGTACCAACATGGAGGCTGACAGCTGTCTGTGACTATAGCTCCAGCAGACACCCTCACACAGACATGAATGCAGAGAAAACACAAATGTGCATAAAATAAATTTAAAAATTAAAAAATGAAACTAAAACAGAAATCCCAAAACAAACAAACAAAGGAAGAAAGGAAGCAAAGACGAAAAATATGAATTTGGGTTGACATTGTGTCAGATGCAATTGAATACAAAGATATTTTCCAGGATTGAAATGAATGAAATAATAATAAAAATAAAAACCAAGGTACAATATCAAAGAAAGAAAGATAGGTAAGTGGGAAGAACAGGGTGCACTTGCTTGATTTATCATCACTCTGCTATTTTGTATCATTCCTGAGCTTTCTCTTGTCTCTGTAGATGCATATTATGTAATTTCCCTGAAAAATATAGTTTTTGGATTTCTTTTTCTTTTCTAATTTGTTTTCAAGTGAAAAAAAATCTGTCAGTCTTACAGCCTCAACCTTAGAACTACCCTTTCATCTTGTAGATCCCCCCACCTTTGTCTACTGGAGTAACATCATTCTGCTTCTTGCGGAACTACAGGCATGGGCTCTTTTATGTGTATGAGCTAGATATCTACTCCGAGCAACGAATTCTTTTCTAGAAAAACCATAACTGTTTAAAGATGGGTCAGAGATCAATGTTTATAAAATTCTGAATCATGTAAACAGAAGTTCGATATGTTCTTGGCTCCTTCTTACCTAATTATTACAGAAGAAACTCTGTGAGTCTGCTGACTTCTGAGGGTACATTCTTCTCGCAGACTAACTGGAGCTTGAATAAAATCAATGGATCTTCACGGTTAACTATTTTGTCATATCAGGTAAGAGAAAAGTTGAAATCGAAGCTGAGTTTTAACTTCAGAAGAGGTGAGTCCGAATTAATGTCTCTAGCATCACTGCTTTAAAATGTTTCTGGGAAGACTTACTAGTCGTTGGAAAGCTAATGACAGCAAGTCATTAGTTAACTGGGGCGACGTTTGGGAAACAACTTTAAATTCTAACCCACGAACAGAACAAGTCTTCCCAGCCTTCTTCATCCTCAGGAACTTCAGGCCCTGCTTGAAATACGATATTGCAAATACCGTTCTGCCACCTAGTGGTTGATCTTGATATTTTCTTTGGAAACCAACTCTCCTTTAGTCCTCATTGGTAAAAAAAGCATCTGTAGATAAAGTAGAAAGGAAACATTACCTATACTACAATCTACTAGACATACTAAGAATGAAACAATTTGTAAAATAATGAAGATATATATATATATATATATATATATATATATATATGATCTTTATTAATGTGAAACTGGTTAAATTTAAAGATCTAAGTCCAAACATTCCTTTAAAACATGTCTCCTGGTAGTTAATCCTAAATACCAAGAATAAACGCCAATGAATAAAATTTTAATATCTCATAAGGGCCACACAACACTGCAGGTGGGGGTTGGGATGAGGATTGCACCTGTCTGTCTGCCACCCCACTGTTCCTGCTAGCAATAGTCTCATAAAGACCTTGCTGCTGCTACTCCATGCAGTGGAACAGTAGTCACCCAGAAGACCACTTGCCACTTGGCCACAGAGTGCATGGCAGAGGAGGTCACCCAGAGACTTGCCAGCTACGTCGCATGGCTGTCTGCTGTGGTAGCCATTACAATGTCAAGTGTGTGGTGGGCAGTCAGGAGAGAAAGAAAAGTGGAACAGTTTGAGCATTATGAAGAAAGGCAGAACTAGAGATGAGAGGGAGGAGAGGAAGAGCCACTTATGAGTACTCAGCCCTCTCACCTAAGGCCATGTTGAAGTCCCACCATATACTACTGCTAAGGGCTATTTCTGGATCTGAGTTCTGCATCACTGGTCTGAGCAGCCGCCTGGGACCATGTAGGTATTCAACTGGCCCCACCCTTCACTGGCTGAAGTGCTCTGGAGAGCTTGCCCAGAAAGCACGGTGGAGCTGGCCCTGGTGGTTGGGGCACAGGTGAGAGGCCTGAGGGTGTGAATATGGGAGGGCTGCCCACTTGTCTACTGTGAGGTGGCACGGGTAGAGCATGGGCAGAGAGGTGAGCTGGCGGTCAGGAGAGCTGGTGCGAGAGGTAAGCTGGCCTTGCCTCTCCCCAGATGCAGCACAAGGGAGAGTGTGCCCAGAGGATTTACCCAGCAGGACAATGGAGGTAGCTCTGGAGACATGGGTTTGGATGAGCCGGCTCTGAGGTTATGAGAGCAAGAGAGCTGACCCTGTCTCCTGTAGACTTGTAGCCCTGTCAGGGCAGTGATGCCTGATAGTGTGGATGTAAGAGAGACATGGGCTGACCAGCTCAGCTAGTACCCAGGCCCTGATCTAGGGCTTCGAGTTTGACTATCTCAAAATCTATATCATCTGTGAACTGCTGGAGTGTGTAAGAGAGCCAGTCATGCTGATTCAAAGCTGTAGGATCTCCAAGACACAGGGCAATAACAGGATAACCAGGAGGAGTCCCAATGATGGTCTAATATTGATGCTGTGACAGAAGACTTGAACCAGACCAATGACTCAGTTGGATGGATATTTGTAAAGGAAGGTCTGTGAACACACTACAGCTTCCATGAAGAGATGTTTTCTACACTCTGATCATTTTATTTATTTTCTTTGTTTGTGTGTTTTTTATTTTCTTTTTGGGGGAGGTTACAAGGACAGAGGGTGAATACCAGGAGATGGGGAAATGAGTGGGACTGAGGCACATGATGTGAAGCTTACAGAGAACCAATAAAAAGTTTAAAAAAACACAACAGACCAAAAAGAAACCATAAAGGGGGAAATAAATCAGTATTTTCTAGACATATAAAATCAACATCTATATATGGTATTTATAAATGACAAAACTTGTGAGATGTCAAATATGGTTCAGTGATGTAGAAAAACAGATACATAAATGGGCAAGCAGAGACAAAATTAACCGTTTCTACCACGGAGGAAGGAATTTAATAGAACATCTTTTAACATACTTTACATGCTTATGGTTAGGAATTATTTTGTCATGCTACGAGCTTGCTGTGATTTACAAAACTGTTAAATAGTTACTTGTGAAAAAGAATTAAATCAGAGAGTGCTCAGAAGTGTGAGCCCTCGACAATTCTCTCCACGTTGAATAAATTCTGTCAGTCCTTGCAGCATTCTTCCCATTCACTGCATGCATTATTGGTTGATGAGATGCCTGAAAACACAGTCATCTAATTCTTGCATGTCAGAGATGGCCAGTATCTGCTTCTGAGTGAAATCTACACTCATTTTTCGACTCTCATGCTTCCTTGTGTATCAATATATATCCACAGTGATTCCTTTTTTCACCTTATAATTTCTATTGAAATGTTAAAATAGGGTGTTTTATGGGATATTGTGTGATAATTGCATGTATGGAAACACATCTCACCACATGTATAAGATCTCTCTCTCTCTTCTTCCCTTTCTCCCCTCTCCTTCCTTCTCTCCCTCCCTTACCGTATATATACATAGAAGTGTGCATCTAGTGTTTTAAAGGTTTAACACTCCTTGATGTTAGGAAACTTTGAACTTTTCTAATGCTTCATACAAATATGTTTAATTGTTGTAAACTGTAGTCATTCTTTGAGATGGTAGTCAGATAGATATTGGCATAATTAGAGGATGTAAGAGCTGGATTTCAGCATCATAGTCAGTAGCTTATAAACCAAGGTTCGTAGTTAAAAAACTACCGGTCAGAGGAATGGGACTTGAACCATCTCTAGCCCAGGGAGGAGATGTGACATCCTGAGCTCATAATCTTAACCTAAATTTAAACTGCGTATGGTGGTGCACACGTTTAATCTCAACATTCAAGAGGGATAGGCAGGTGGATCTCTGTGTTTGAAGCCAGCTTGGTCTACAGAGAAAGTTCCAGGACAGTCAGGACAACACTATTTCCAAAACCAAACAAACCAAAAAACAAAACAAAGAAATAAAAAAGCGTCCTAAATCTTATATGGTTACTGTCTAGTGGGAGGCTCACTAAGACCAAGGATGTGCTATCATTCCCTCCGATTAGAGTCAATCTAAACATGCCTGTCAATCACCTGGGCAGAAAAGTATCTCTCAGGAAAGCTGTCCAGTCTGGAGACTTTAAGGAACAGGTTTATAAAGTCTTCTAAAAGATGAAGATGGGGATTGGGACAGGTGTCCCAATGGCTATTATTCATGCTTACATTCTCAAGGCTGTGCCTTACACTGTGATCTGATTGTCTTTCACCCTCAGGATGGTTTTCTCCACAATGGTCTCTTTGGCTACTAGCCACTCTCATTGGTGATAGCATTTTAAGTACTGAGCAATAAACCTTACTCTTTTGCTATACTTTTTTTTCTATACAGTCTCTATATTCCTCTGATTTTTTTTGATAGAAATCATCACAAAAATGGGGAGTCCAAAGTTGGACCCAATTGAGAGTCCTACTGTCCCCAAGAACATTACTACTGACCCTTCTGTCTTGGCTACTGTTGAAACTATGAAATTCAGTTTGAATGCATATATTTCCTTTCACCAGTTTCTTAAATCAAGGTCCTGGAACTCCTGTGTACTGAGATGATAGATATGGCCCGACTTGTATTTCATCACTCAGTTTCCAAACTCTCTGCAACAGAGTGGATAGAAATACAGATTCTTTGTCTATTGCGGCAAGAGGCTGTATGAGAAACAAGAAAATCAGCTAATCTCCTAACCTCACGTGAGCTGACGTGCAGAAAGTAAAGTATGTCTGGAAAGAAAACGTAGGTGTTAGCTTCCAGAAAGCCCATGTCCAGGTCTGGACTGCTATAGAGAGACAGTCCTCTCAGTCTGGGTCCTTACCACTCATTAGCAGCTGGGCCTTACTATAAACCATTGTGTCCCATAAAAGCTGACAACATACCTACCTCCCCTGATGATGCCCTTGGATGAACTTATTTCTTTTCACCAATTTCTGGTCCCTTAGTTGTTTACTTGTTTGTTATTACTAGAGCAGTGCCAGTTTAGCCCTTAAATTCCAGTACCCTTTAATTTCTCCTTGACATCTATTTATCTTAGCCTCTAGTAAACATCATTCTATTCTACCTGGATAAAATCAACCTTTTTAGCTTCCCACCCAGTAGTGAGATGACCTACTGCTTCTCTTTCTGAGCCTGGCTTGTTTATTACAGCCTCCACTTAAACTCAGTGGCTTTAAAGACATGATTTCATCTGTTGTTATAGATGCACTGCATTCCATTAAACATGTGTGTGCACATGCATTCTCTCTGTCTTGCTGTCTCTGTCTCTAGTGCTTTCTCTCTCTTTTCCTCTTCTCTTCCCTTCCCCCTCTGTGTATATCCATTCATTTGTTGATAGGCACAATGGATGATGTATCTTAGGCATTATGAATAGGGCTTCATTGAACACCGACTGTGGGCATCTTTAGATGTGCTGAGGCTATTTCCTTTGGATGTGTACCTGATGAGGTTATTTGATATTCTGAGGAAACTCTTTACTGTCTTACACAATGGCAATGACAATTAAAGCTTCTACAATGGCAGGTGAGTTTTCTTTCACCACACTATAGCTCATATATATCAATTTTTTGTATAGCTGTTATTGATGCAAAATAGAGCTATCACTTCAAAAGGAAGAAGAAATTATTCTTGAGCCAAACATGAGCATCAGTAGTCCAAGAACATGGACTTAGGTTGACACAAACAATATATCCTAATTTAGAAACAATTACACAAAGTTTTTATAGCTACCACACAAAAGAAAGTCACAAGTCAGGCATTTTCATGTTCATATTGGAATAATCAGGTACGTGGCTTATGGAAAAGCAGAGAAATCTCTGGTATAGGTTTCAGATACTCTATAAAGACATTCTTATCTTTTATGTTGATGAAAAGTAGTGGAAGGCTGAGCTAAGACTCACGAAAATGTTTCATGTAAAAAAGATCTATGGTGGGCAAAGAGATAAGGAATGAATGACTAGCAAGTCCTTCATGGATAGCCTAAGATACATAGGGTTTGGAATTGCAAAAGTCCCACTTCCCATAGCCTTGAAGGTCTAATCAGTTTGTCAACTTTGTAGAATCATTAACATGGGCATGGGTTTTATCCTCAGAACTTCAAAGTATTGACTGGATGAGAAGACATCTCTTTGTGCTTTGGGCCAGCTTTTATCTGAAGGTTGCTGATGTTGAATTCACTCCCAGTGTTTCTATTGGTAGGAGAAGGGATCCAGGTTTTGGTGGTGGGTGACACATACAGGAGACTTGATGACTCATGTGTCAAAGATCTCTAGAGAAATGGGATGATATTTCTGAAGCACCAGTTAAATGACCTCAATTGTCCATTAGTCATGGAAAGAATTTCTTTATTCTTTCTTCTTTTCTATAACCATTGTGGTGATTTGAATATGCTTGGCCCAGGAAGTGGGACTATTAGGAGGTGTGGCCTTGTTGGAGTAGATGTGGCCTTTTTGGAGGAAGTGTGTCACTATGGGAGTGGGCTTTGAGATAGTTTTCCTAGCTGCCCATGAGACAGCCTTCTCCTGTTTGCCTTTCCAAAGGCAAGATGTAGAACTTTCAGCTCCTTCTGCAGCACCATTTTTGCCTGTACACTGTCATTCTTCTTGCCTTGATGAAATGCTGTACTTTACTAGAGTTGTCTTGCTCACAGTTCTCTCCACAGCAATGGTAAATTATAACTAAGACAACCATCATCAAAAAAAAAAAAAAGGAGGTACATCAAGGTCTAGAAAAATCCCAAAAGGAGGCCAGGTTTTGGGGTCCGGAAAAAAGAAATTGGACAAGCACATATGGATAATGTTTGCAAAGATCAATTAAGAATTAACCCCTACTGAAGGGACCAGGGAGGTTTACTGCTTAATGATTGTCAGGTACAAAAGTAATCCCAGTTCCCCAAAAGGCAGTGGAAAACCCAAGATGATAGTTTTTGCTAGCTCAAACTGAACTGTTGCAGGAGCAACATTCCTCAAGAACCTGTGAATAGAGTTTTAGCCTGCTAGAAAGGGTCACTTCCCTCTGGTTACATATAAAAGCCCATGCTTGCCTCCAGAGCCCTCTGGTCCCTATTCACATGTACATGTTACATATTTCAAAGTCCACTGCTCCAGAATATTTGATCACAGTGTGAACCCCAAGATTGAATTATTTACTAGAAAACAAAAATAACTGTTTCTAGTTGTGGTGTAGTTCAACCTTAGCACATGCCTTTAATTCAAGAGCTTTCTGTCTATTGTAAACAGATTTAAGTAAAGTCAACCAAATGTCAAGAGCTGGAACAAACAATCAGTTGACAGGGAGTGAAGACAGAAAAAACCATGGAGAGTACGGGGCAGTCAGGGGGGATGGATAGGATGATACACAGGATGTAAAGGGGAGAGGCATTCAGTTTGAAGGATTTTGGGAATGGTATGGAGAAGAAGAACTTCTTTTAGGGACATTAGTCAGCTAATGGGAGGAAGGTCAGCTGGGTGCTATCTCTGCAGGCTTTCAACATAGCACCTGGCTCCTGATTCTTTGGTAAAATTGAATGACTGAAATTTTGTTAAAAACAACAGTCCACACTAGCATCCTGGTTGTTATCACCTTCTCTTCTACTCTAATCTCCCAGGCTTCTCTACCTTCAGCTACTTGTTCTGCCTATAACCTGTATGGCATTTCCATGCCCTGCTCTCTAGCCCTGGCTATCGATGGCCAGTCTGCTTCCTTCTCTCTCTCCCTGGGCTTTCTACTGCTGGTCTTTCTCTCTCTCACCAACAAAAAACTCCCTCCTCCATTCATGGATCAGCCATTTTGGTGGTTTCATTACTGCACCCTTGCTCATAGTGTCCAGAAAATTCTGATGTTTATAGGTCATTGGTATTATATAGGCTGTTTATGTTTTATGTTGGCTTTTTGCATGTATGTGTATACGTGTGTGTGTGTGTGCTTCAGTGTTTATATTTGTTTTTTATATGCTAATTCCAAGGTTTTGTGAGAGTCCTTTGTATTTCACTATCTTTACCTTATTCTTCTACCTCAAAAGCACAACACAGTAGATACAGAACACAAAACACATGCACAGGGTCAGACAGGAATATCATTTATAGAGAAATAAGCATGTTGTGGCTCCAACTGTGACTATATTAAGTTAAGTCAAGTTCATGAACTTTATATGCAAAATACCCAAAGACAACTTATTAACATAAAATACAAATTTCTCTGAAAAGGATATGAGGCCTTATTCATTGTGTGTGACTGAAACTTCATGCTATTAAATGACAAGTCATTTCTTAACTTTATCCCACATTTAACAATTACCATTCTACTGCTTGACTCTTACTTTGACTGTTTCAGGGAATTTAATACAATGGAATCACGAAATATTTTGCAACTAGTTTATTTCATTTAGCCCAATATATCCCAAGTCCATTTATATTATGTACAATATTTATTCTCTCTTTGTCTCTGTCTCTTTCTCTCTTTCTGCATATGTGCTTTTGTGTGTATACTTGAGTATGGGTACCCACATGTCTTAGTTAGGGTTTTATTACTGTGAAGAGTTGTCATGACCATGGCAACTCTTATAAAGAAAAACACTTAATTGGGGCTATCTTAGAGTTTCAGAGGTTTATTGCATTTTTATCATGGACAGAAGCATGGCAGCATGCAGGCAGACATGGTGCTGGAGAAGGAGTTGAGAGTTCTAAATCTTGATCTGCAGGCATCAGCAGAAGACTATGTGTCACACTGGGTGTAGCTTAAGCATGTGAGATCACAAAGCCTGTCCCCACAGAAACACATTTCCTTCAACAAGAATATACCTTCAACAAGGCTATTCCTTATAGGCCAAACATTCAAACACATGAGTCTATGGGGGTAGAAGGCATACCTCTTTAAAACATCATACCACATATATATCCATAGGCATACTCACACATATACTCTCGTGAGGTATCAGAGGCCAACATTGGGTATCTCATTGCTATTTTTTTTTTGAGAAAGGGTCTTACACTGGTCTGACACTTATCAAGTAAGCTGGGATGGTTGGCCAATGGCCCCATGCATCTTCCTGTTTTTGTCACAATGCCCAGCTTTTTTTAAAAAGTGGTTCTTGGGATTAAACTTATGTCCTCAAGTTTGAAGGGCTGAGTCATCTCCTCCCAACCTCCTCACTCTCTTTTAAAAAGCTGAATAGTTTTCAGTATGTATGTATTGTAAACCCAACCTGCGTATACCTGTACCACATTCCACTGTCCAGCCATCTGTCAGTGAATGACTGGATCATTCCAATATTTTATCTATTGCTGGTGATATAGAAATGAACACGGGGGTCCAGGCCTTTGTCCACCATCCTCTCCTCAATTATTGTGAATATCCCCAAATAGAGCAGCTACATACATCAATGGCAATTTTACTTTTGAGGTTTTCAAGAGCACCTTTTTATAGCAACTTCACGATTTTGTCCCATCCTGGAGAGTGTACAAGTATCCATCCATTTATCCACATCCCAGATTCAGTATGACCCACATAATACAGGTATGTGGTAACAACTCCTTATGGAGCTGATGTGCATTCACCCTGGAAACTTTAAGCACATCAATCACATGTTTTTCTTCCAGCAAATCTAAAGGATTCAGACTTGATTTAGCGTGAGTTCTAGTTACCGGCATGTGGTACAAGGTGATTCCAACCTGCCACATTACAACATAGCTCTGCCAAGGAGTCCATAGTTCTCAACTTTGTCTATATGGTATAGGAGCAGTTCTCACCAGGCACAGCAGAACCACAGGATCAATTGGATCACTGATTGCTGAGTTTGGACTATAAGCAATTCTCAGGTGACAACACTCAGGTACTGCTGCTGGCTGGACCCACTCTGTACTTTGAGGACTACTTATGTAAATGCTGTCACCATCAGCTTTTAGCTTTCCTGTCACCTAACTCTGTACATTCTCAGCACTAAATCTAATTTTAAAAAGCATGGCAAAACATACACAGTTGCCAGATCCATCTAGTTCCAGAAGAAGAAAATCTGTATGCACATATTCACGTATGAGATTTGCTTTCAGTATGAGCAGTATTGCATTCAATTTTGAATTTTTGATGGTACATCTCTAAAAGTAGAAGTTATTTGTGGTTCTTCACCAAATAACAGTTGGATCCAACCTTTAGAGAATGTTCACTCATTAGGAAATGTAAACCTGGGATTTGCTGGGATTGGAAACACTCAGGAGATGAGCCTAACATGGATTAATTTCACTTCAAGTTATTTTAGCAATATTTTCAAAAAGACATAATAAGAATGTTAAATAATGGAAGCACTTGCTATGTAAAAAGAATATTAAATGATGCAAAGCTTGCTATATAAAGCAGACTATGGCTTGTAAGGCCATTGACACCATTATTCTAGTGTTAAATAGATACCATGAGAAGCCATGACTTTGCATGGGGCACCTGTGCAAGACAGGGCACCAAAAGAGGCCCTAGTGTGATTACAGTGGCTGGTCCTTGCTTGCTTCCTGGAGGCTCTGCTAACTCACTGAGCTGCAGCTGAGGAAGCTCTGCTGATTGTGCCTTTGCCTTTCATCCCCACCTATGGGTTCAGCTGCTCAGCAGTCAGGCTTCTGTTCAGAGAACCACTCAACTTGCATATTGCTTTCTGTTGTGCTTTTGCTTTATTTAAACACTTTTGAATGTGATTGTTCTCACCTGTTCATTTTAACAGCCGTGTTACAGTGATAATATTTTAAGGATTGTCTTCAATGTTTCACAGTTACCTACTAGAGAAAACACAGTTTTGCCGTAACTTGATTAATAAGCTGTTTAACCTTGAATTAGTCATTGAGCCTCCTGGAGTTTATTTGAAAAATGATCTATGTCTCTCATTTGCTGTGTATTTACTAACATTAGGTATAGCGAAGACATCAAGTACTGCTTATTGAAAATGTTTAAGTAGAACAATATGATGGACTCTGATGCTTGGCCATCCAGTTCATGACTTTTTATTCTTTAAAGTCTTCATTTATCTTTTCATAGCCTATTCCCTTCCACACAACATGGAAGCACTCTGCTTTTAGGAGCCATAGAATTCACACAAATTAATTTCTCATCTTTGAAACTTCCTAATATATAAAATAGACAATGATTTTTACAAATGTAAAAATTATAAGGACTCCTGTATAAGGAATGAGAGGTTGCTTAAAGCAGGGTAATTTTTTAACCTCATTTCATTTGTCAGTTTCTTTAAATCTTGCTTGGGTGGCAAAAAAAAAAAAAAAAAAAAAAAAAAAAAAAAAAAAAAAAAAAAAAAACCAAAACTAAAACCAAAAACAAAAAAACCAAACAACTTGGAAATAGTTTAAAAAATACTACATATAGCATATAGTAAATAGCATGTTCTTTCATGTTACACACCCAACAAACAGAAACCTTAACACAGTGCTTTTGAAATGGAAATGATATTTGAATACTTGTTTTGTTGACTCACTGTGTTTTCCCGTCTGACCTTTGCCCTCACATAGACTTGGAGATCTGGAGGGCAGCCAGCTGCCCTGCCTTCCTAGCAACCAGCCTCTTCAGCTGCTGTTTCTGTGGCTCTGTTGCTTGATATGCACGGAGCCCTGAGGTACTGCCTGCAGCAGGGAAGCAGAGAAGACAAGGTAGCATTAATGGTTGACTTAATGGGGAGATAAGTGTTCCATTCTGTGAGCTTAACATGGGTTTTGGTGAGCGTAGCTTTAGTGGGTTGCTGTCAGCCAATATGCGTAGAGTACTATATCCCCAAAGAACTTCAGATCGAGTGAAACATGGGGTAAGGAAAACATCACAGTGAAGGGACTGGGAAGAATCATTCCCTGTTGCCAAGCAACATTTACAGAGTGAACAGGAGCCTGGCACTTCATTCTGCATTCATTCTTTTTTTTCCCCTGGTTTAAGAAATCTAGAGATGCAAGTTATTTTATTTTGATTTTCCTGGTTTCTTTATAAAGAAACAAGACATTACATAATTTAAAAATAAAACAGAGTGAAGACCCCCGCAGAGGGGAGACCCTCTCTCAAGTCTCAGAAAGTC
>NW_021604744.1:4626197-4627439 GCF_004785775.1 Grammomys surdaster | reverse complement strand
CTAAAAAGGATTCTATATACCCAGTATCCATAACTTTTCCCTCTACAAGAGTATAGGTGTTAAGTTTCAAACCTGGGACAAGCTGCTGAGATGCCTATTTAACATATCAAAGCAGACCTGGCCTCCAGGTTCTCAGTCACTCAGTCTGTTACACTGCTGCTGGTATACCCCACTCTCTAACCTGAACTTGCCAGCTACAGGCTGGGTTGGGTTTCCTTTCCTCTAGAGGCTTTTCCCTGTATAATCCAGACATTTTGGTTACTTGACTCTGAGTAACTAACTGACTACTTGTTCTGAGTGACTGACTGACTGATTGAATACCTTCTCTGAGTGACTGACTATCTACACTGAGTGACTGACTCAATACCTGCTCTGACTGACTACCTTTTCTGACCACCTACTCTGACTGACTGACTGACTGACTTCCTACTCTGAGTGACTACTTTGTACACCGAACACACTTTGTCCAGTCACTTCCTTCTCTGCTGAGGCAGGAGGCATTCTGATCCTTTCAAAGACCATATCTCATTTGCAAATAGATGACTGGTGCCTGAAAACATCAAAGAATGTGTATTTTAATGTAAGAGCAATGCATTTTTTATCATGTGTGCATTTTCTCTCTGAGATTCCATTTTAGTCATCTGTAGAACATTTTTTTCTTTTATTGTTAATTCAGTCTATGGAAGCCTCCTTGACAGCAGCTGTCACAGGAAAACAAGACCAGAAGTCACATTTACTACCACATCAAGTCTCATGCAGACCATTTCACTCCTTATTCAAAGGCTTGTAAACAGCATCTCTACTTCATGTGTATGTTTAAATAATGATAACATATTGATTTAATTTATTAAATTGTAATGTATGGAAAGAGTTGACATTAAGGGCTGGAGAAATAGCTATTAGTAAGGCACTTGTCTCACAAACCTGAGAACCTGAGTTCAAGCTCTAGTACTTATCTGAAGAGCCAGGTATAGTGGTACCTGCCAATAATCCCAGGATTGAGGAGACAGAGATGGGTCTCTGAGGCAGCTAGCCTACTCTAGTTGGTGAGCTCTTGTGCATGATAGGTATAGTTCCTGTCTCAAAAATAGGGTGAGCAAGGGAATTAAAGGAAAAACACTGGAGGTTTTTCTCTGACTTCTACATGCACATACATGTAAGCACATGTGTACACCTGAACATCTACACATGCACACAGAAGTAAACACACACATACATTAAACACACGCACACACACACACA
>NW_021604744.1:4620885-4626187 GCF_004785775.1 Grammomys surdaster | reverse complement strand
AGAGAGAGAGAGAGAGAGAGAGAGAGAGAGAGAGATTCTTTACTCTGAAATATTTAAAGCTTTCATTGGGTAAGCTATCTGCAATTTCCCCCTGCTTCCAAAAGAAAAAATTAATTTTCTTCAGAGGAATTTCTTGGGGTTTACAAAAAACACTTAAAGGCAGGTCCCCTGCCCAGCAATAGATGGTCAATACAAAACAAACTAAATAGATGTTTTGTCTCATAATGCTTTGCTTAGGCTTTTTTGTTTCTGGATATTTGCTTGTATAATGTGATCTTTCATTGTTCTTGTGGCAGGTCAACTGGAAGTCTCTTCTGCTGGGATCTCAACTGCTGAATTGTTTCTCTCCTGGCAGGCTTAGTGTGTGGGTGGTGTATCCATGTCTGGTCCAGTTTACTTTAATAGCTGTTGGATCATGGTGTGAAGTCCTTTCTAGCATGGTTCCAGAGTCTTGTAGTTATGTCTCTTAATCCAAGCTTTGTCACCTGGTTCAAAGAAATGCGGGTTAGAAGGAGGAGCAGACTCATAAACCTGGTGGGTGGCAGGACAAAGTTGTTTCTGGACCCTATGGAAGGCTTCCAAGGATTTAAAAACCTTATGTTGATCATATTCAGCTAGATATCAGACTGGAGGTTAGGCAGCATGGGAGGGGACCTTCCATACAGGATCTCAAAGGGGGTGAGACCTAAAGCATAGGGGGTATTTCTGGCCCTATATAAGGCTTAAGGTAGGAGGGACACCCAGTAACCACCAGTTTTAAGGGTTAATTTGATCAAAGCCTCCTTCAGGGTCTGATTCATCTTCTTTACTTGCCCTAAACTCTGATGTTTGTATGCACAATGTAATTTCCAACTGGTCCCCAGAACCTAGACATTGAGTTATCTGAGAGATGAATGTTTGTTTATTGTCAGACCCAAGTAGGGTAGGCAAACCAAACCTGGGTATGATGTCTTCCAGGAGTTTCTTTGCCATTTCAATGACAGTCTCCTTCTTTGTAGGGTAGGCTTCTACTCAACCTAAAAAGGAATCTATAAAAATTAGCAAGTACTTATATCCATATATCCCTAGTTTTATTTCTGTATAGCCTATTTCCCAATTAGCCCCTGGGTGTTGCCCCCTGATTCTGGTTCCTGGAATGGCTCCTTGACTGGGGCCTGACAGGTTCACAGCCTGTCAGGTGGCACAGTCTGAGATTACCTGATCAACCAAGTGTCCTAAGTCAAATATTTTGTACCTTGCCCCTCTCAGCAATTCCTTCAGTTTTCAGTGACCAGGTGTGAAGCTGGATGAATCTGATGGATGAGTTGCTTAGCAAGCTCCTTAGGGAGGATGATGCAGCCTTCAGAGTTCAGCAACCTCCTTTCCCTCTGTAAGCTCCTTGGCATTTTAGCTGATCTCATTTATCTTCAGCTGTATATTTCAGAATGGCTGGGAATACAGAGAGTGGCAAAGCTACCAGGATGTTGGCAGTGGAAGCTTGGGTGGCCTCTCTTATGGCTTTATGTTTTAGCCTATTCCCTCAGGCTATTCCTGATGTCCCTTTCTGGTGCCCAGGACAATGAACTATGACCACTTTGAGAGGCAGCCATAAGGCTTCCAATAAAGCAAGTATTTCTTTCTTATTTTTGGTGGTTTTCCTTCAGCAGTCAATAATCCTTTTTCTTAGTAATATGGACCCATACACATGAGCTGTAGCAAAGGCATATATCTGTAGTCAGTGTAGATGCTAACTATGGCCCCTTTTGCCAGTTTTAAAGCCTGGATTAGAACCTTTTGTTTAGCTGTCTGGGCTGAAGTTCCCAGCAGCAAAAGAGTTGCCCAAATAACAGAGTCCAAGATCACTACAGCTGCCCTTGCATATTTGATTCCATTTTGGATGAAACTACTCATATCCATGAAGTAGATATGCTCTGTGTCTGACCAGGGTGTGTCAGTCAAGTCTGTCCTGATGTTCTGGATATGCCCCAGAACTACAGAGCAATCATACCGCATGTGTGAGGTTGGGACAGGTAACAGGATGGCTGGGTTAGTGTAGATGATTGATTATATCTTATATGAGGGGGATGCAAAAGTATAACCTGAAAGTATACCAGTCAGGCATTGGACAACCATTGGCAGGGTAGATTCTTGAGGGTCCCTCAATAGCATGATGGAAGTGGTGATAACAAGTTCCTGCTCCATGGTTATTTTGTCAGCACTCTTGTCTCACAGGCCAGTGGCACCTCAGACTGGCCATCATTGGGCCAGTGGGTTCAACTTCTTAGACTAAAAAGCCACAGGTCTTTTCTAAGGTCCCAAAGTTTGGGTGAGCATCCCCTTTGAGATCCTCTTTCTCTCATCCACATACAATTGGAAAAGCTTGTGAATGTCTTGAGAGGGCCAAGGCTGGCACCCCCAATAAGGCTCTTCTTAGAGTCTTAAAAGTTATGTTGATTCCAGGGGTCCATTCTATTTTGTCTTCTTGGCTCCTAGTGGCTTCATGTAATGGTTTGGATATCTCAGTGAACTGCTGGGAGTCAAGACTTTATTGCCTTCCTGCCTGAGAGCAAATGTCAGTTAGGTAAACAGCCTGAGTTAAGGAATGCTTTATTGCTCTCCTGCCTGAGAGAAAGTATTAACCAGATAAGTGGTATGGGCTAAGGAATTCTTGTGGGCATAGAGAACTTCACAATTACAAGATGACCCTGAACTCTGACTATTAGATGACCTGCCTGCCTGGTTGTCTTTATAATGGCGGCCTGAACAATAAAGTTTAAGCACTTGATCAGACATTCAAACTAGTGCTTCTTCTTTGTGTCTCTTGTCCTATCATTCTTTCACTCCCTTCCCTAGGGTCTTGTTGAGTCCCCCACAGGCCGGGGCAGTTGGCACCTGACTTGTGACCTTTGGGTCAGGGTCTAATCGAATGTTGCTTCCACATGCACATCCCTCAAGCATAGAATTGACACTTCTCAAGAGAGAAGAGAGAAGATATGCATTGTGGTTGCTGCAGAGTCGCCCACCTGTGAAATTGATCTGGTTAAGGTAAGAAAAAGCAACTCATTTCTGGGACAAGCATTAAGCAAACATGATTTACTCTTAAGGGGTCTCAAAGAGTCCCTCAAGGGACAAGGATTAAGAGTTAAGAAAAAGGATCTTTAAAAATTCTTTGATTTCATTGGTTTTGTTTTCTCAAGAGAGGACTATTGATTAAAAATGCTACACCTCCTAAGGAGGAGATGAAAAGTTAAACCTTGAAGATGAGAGAGAAAAAGGGCTAAATCAGTTGTCTGGTCTTCAGTTGTGCTAGCAAAACATAAAGGAAAAGGTTCTTTCAGAGCCCTCCTGGGAGCAGGAGAGAATCAGGAGACTTCCTGCTTTCTCTCCGGCTCCTACTGGAGAGATCCTCAGTTCTGCTTTCTCTGTCTATTGTCTGTCCTTGGTGTGCCAATCTGTCCATGTGTGTCAATTGTCTGTCTTTGTTTCATTGCTTGCATGATTGTTGTTCTATGTTCCATTTTCAAGGGAAAAAAATGGTTAAGACTGCTGGCTATCAACCCCTTGATTTAGCTTAAAACTTGCTTAAAAGACAGTCTCAATTTACACAGCAAAAGTTGATAGTTTTACCCTGCTCTGTGGCTGGGAGTGTAGGGTGAAAAATTATAGATACTGGGTATATAGAATCCTTTTTAGACATAAAATATTCTTTAGGCTTTCTTTACAAAGACATGGAGGCATGAAGCAAGTTAAGAATGTGGACAGACTAATTACGGGAACTGGCTAGAATGCAATTTAGCCAGGTGGAACCAAGCTGAGAACCATAGTGACAGGGCAAGGCCGAAGTAACAGGGCAGGACCACATTCTTGAGAAAGATAAGCGTACAGAGAGTTTTCACCTGACCCTGACTCCCGTAGGTTGGGTTCCTTTGGAATGTTCCACTATTTTCATGTTACACCACCCTAGCAACCTCTCACCCCCTCCCCATTCCTTGGTTTGTGGTTTTTCCCCTTAAAAACCCTTCTCAAACTGTCTGTCGGGGTCAATTCAGCTCCTGCATGGGCATACGAATTGACCGGCAACTGGTTGTCACGCCCTAATAAACAACCTCGCAATTGCTCCGGTACATGGTGTCTCGAGCAGATTACTGGGTGGTCGCGACTTTCTGAGACTTGAGAGAGGGTCTCCCCTCTGCAGAGGTCTTCAGGAGTAAGGCACAGCAGAAGGAGCCCTGTCAGGAGCTTATTGTTTGCATAAGCTGCTCATGGAGAGGCCAGCAGCTTTTTGGCTTCTATGATATAGGGACTGATGGCTTTTTTTCCTAGAAAAATCTCTGTGACAGTGTTTATTGGCTGCAACAAATGACAAGGTACTTTTCTCTTTAAATTACAGTTAGAAAAAGTAAGAAAACTTTGTTTGGATAAAATATATAAGATATGCATCTACTTCATTTTTGTTTCTGACTGCTTTTAAAAGTATAAAAATGTTCTACATGTCTTGGTTATACATTATTAGCCTATAAGTTATTGAATATGATTAAAAATTTGCAACTTTGGTAACAGAAAGCTGGTTTAAAACTGGTAGCTCAGGGTTAGAGTCATTCAGAAATCAGATGTATAAAGGATAAAATTTAAAACAATGTCTCTTTAATGAGATATTAAAAGTGGCACTATCATACATTCATATATAAGAACTGGCAGCCAAACGTTGTAAGATGAAAGTAATGCACTTGTTGTTAATTTTAGAGAAAATAGATTGTTTGCATAGTTGAAAATTGGTTTTGTCTCCCAAAAGTTATGGTTATACTCTAATATTGCAAAAGAAACTTAAAAATATAGTTAAACTGCCAGTATTCCATTGGCTGCAGTTGGCAGTTCAATCATGAGCTAGAGGTTTTTTGACTCACTCATGTTTATAGTTGAGAAGAGGATTGAGCAGGTGGGGTTGAATAAAAGAGTTAAAAACAGCTGTGGCACAGTATAGACCTGCTTCCACTTCTATTAGGTGCAGTGATAGAGGCAAATTTAGCCCCCTCACCCACCCAAGATTGAAAAGTAGATCTCAGTGGGAATTTTACCTGAGATCAAACAAGGCCCTGATGAACACTTCCTCTTGTTACACAATTGGCTTATAAGAATGCTAATGTGGCCTACTCTAGTTGCCATTACAGGGAATATATATATAAATTTATTATGCATTTAGAAGATTGTTTTTGTACCATTTCTTTACATCCTGGTGAAGGTGGGAAGTTTGCATTCAGTGAGTTTGCTTGTAATTTTTGAGAGCCCATGAAGCAATATCATTGGAAAGTTTTGCCTCAAGGAA
>NW_021604744.1:4546131-4620485 GCF_004785775.1 Grammomys surdaster | reverse complement strand
AGTGTATATTATTCATTGTATGGTATTTTATTAGCTGATCCCTCTGAAGGAGTTTTAACGCACGCTTTTGGTCTCATACAACAAACTTTAAATTTGGGGGAGTGCTTATTGCTCCAGAAAACATTCAAAGGCAATATCTTTTCAATATTTTAGACATCAGTCATATTCCTAAACAAATTGTGGCACAGAAAATTCAAATAAGAAAAAATAGTTTACTTACTTTAAATTATTTTCAAAAGCTTCTAGGAGATACTAATTGGCTAAGACTTCACCTTAAGCTCAACACAGGAGGACTTAAGCCTCTGTTTGATGTTCTCAAGGGTGATGCAAATCCTAATTTCCTTCAACAATTAACTGAAGGAGGAATAGCTTTGCAGAAAGTAGAGGAAGCTGTTAGTTATCAATAGATACATTATACAGACTGATCAATTGTTGGCTGTTTCACAGCAGTCCTTTGGCAAAAGGGACCATTAATGTGGATTCATGTTTCTTTATCTCCAAAGAAAGTTTTAACACTCTGTTCTGAAGCTGTTGCTGTGTTAGTACAGAATTGTAGGTCAGGATCACAAAAGTATTTTGAGAAAGAACTTAATGAAATATTCCTTATACCAAACAGCAATTAAATTGGTTATTAAAGAATACTGATATTTGGCCTATTATATGACCAACTTTTAAGACAAATTTGATAATCATTATCCAAAAGGCAAGTTGTTACAGTTTTCCTCTATGCATGCTTTTGTATTTCTTGAAAATTTACGCATGCAGCCCATAGAAAATGTATTTACTGTATTACAGACAGCTCATCTAATGGGAAGGCAGTATATGTAATTAGATCACATGTTCATTCTCTTGGGTTTCCCCCTGCTTCAGCACAAATAATTGAATTATGTGCTGTAGCCACTGTTTGAAATGCTGGAAAATCAATCTTTCAATTTGTATACTCATAGCCAGTATATAGCTCATGGTTTATAATTGCTTGAAATTGTTCCTTATTTATTTAGATATTGCAAATTCTCCAATTTTACAAATATAGCTTAATTTAAGAAACATAGTTTTCTTTAAGTTTATAAGACATATAAGAGCTCATACTGGATTGCCTGGACCCCAGAAAAATGCCACAGCAGATTTGTATACCAGGCAGATTATAGGTCTTACAGAAACAACTGGCCATACAATCTTATTCTTTGCTTTGCTAGAGGCCAGCCTGGGTTGGTGAGGTGGGTAGGGGGGGAGTCTTCCTCTTTCTTCTTGTTGGTTCTTCTTGAGGCAGTCGAGGGGGAAGAGTGTCAGCGGGTGGTAGGATTTTGCCTTGTGAGATATTTGGGGTTGCTGTATAATAAAAGTTTACTTGCCGGGCGGTGGTGGCGCATGCTTTTAATCTCAGCACTTGGGAGGCAGAGGCAGGCGGATTTCTGAGTTTGAGAATTCGAGGCCAGCCTGGTCTACAGAGTGAGTTCCAGGACAGCCAGAGCTATAGAGAGAAACCCTGTCTTGAAAAACACCAAAAAAAAAAAAGTTTACTTATCTACATTACTATACCACTGTACCTGACCTGCTTTCTATATTCCTCTGAGGCCAGAAATTGCACCTAATCCTAAAAAATAGCAAAGGATTAAGTAAACAGCCTTTGCTCTATCTCAGCAGAAACTGGTGGGCTTTAGCTTATTCTTGCTAGACTGAGGTCTTAGGAAGAAAAGACCCTTAGAAAAGTTATTATAAAGTTTGTTACTAAGTTTAAAATGTTTCCTATGAAAGCTATCTAAGAGGAGAAGTGGAAAGGTCCTAAGTGGAGAAAAGGAAAACTTCTATCTGAAGAAAGGGAAAAGTTCTATTCTATATGCTACTCTAAATGGGAAAAGGCAAAGAGTTCTGTCCTATCTCTCCATTGTATCTGCCACTCATCTCTTTGTTCTCAGTACTTATACATCTTTCAGAATACATGATCACATGTTGCAAAGTTTATCACAAGTTCACACCAAAAACCAAATCATAAATTGAAATAGAAGTTTATAACAGAGAATGTTTACATGCATATCCATTAGGAGTAATCATCTGGCTAAATATCTATCACCTCTCTGGCTCCACAGGTTCACTGAAGGTTTAAAACTATAATTAAGTTATTAGTGAAGTTTTGTGTAGATAAGCCCAGGCAATATTTTGTCTTTCATTCTAGCACCTATGGTAAATCGTTAGTTCTCTTTTAATGACCTTTGGCTAATTGTTTTACAATCTATTGGAATGTGCTCTGAGTAGGAAAAAGTCTGCTTACTATTTAAGAGCAATTAACTGATGACACTTGGGAGACTGACAGAGTCCTCATTGCAATTTTGACTATCAGAGAAGGGCCTAATAGCAGTCCCATTATAAAAGAGCTTGATAATCGTTGATATTGTTTTAGAAATTCTTATAGGATTATCATTAAGATGTAAGAAGTCATCTACTTGTCCATATAGCATCACCACAAGACAGTATATCTTTGTGGATCTGCTCCAAAGGGGTGTGCTATTGCTTAGTGAGTGTTACATATGTTTAATAATAATAGCTTGAGACAGTAATTTAGTATTTCTAAAGAGTGTGCAAGTCAAATTGCAAAAACTTGTTCTCGGTGTCTTAATTTTTTTCATAATGTGTTAATACTTAATGACTTATACCTAATCAATTATCACAAGTGGATGTTACTCATTTTTGATTTTGGAAAATTAAGACATGTACATGTGACTTGACACCTTTTCAGGCTTTTTAGCTACAACTGCTTTAACAGGAGAAGCAACTAAAAAATGTAATTAGTCATTGCCTACATTATCTTTCTATGCTTGGTGTTCCATATCAGATTAAGATATATAGAACTGGCTATTGCAGTCAGACATTTGAGATGTTTCATTGATGATTTAATATTCCATATTACTGGGATTCCTTATAATCCTCAAGGACAAGGTATTGTGAAACAGATATTATGGAACTTTAAAATAATCTCTTCATAACTCTCTGTGTGTGGGAGGAGCAGCTACTGGAGCTTTTGCTCTGGTTTTACAAGGAACTCTAAAAAATAGGCTTTTAAAAACAAAAGAGGGGGAGTTATACACCCAGAAGGGTCTCCCAGAAATGCTCTCCATTATGCCTTGTTTGCTCTCAATTTTCTAAATCTGGACACTCATGTCAAATCTCTGGCACCCTGAGACCAATAAAAATTATGCCACAATTATGTGGAAGGACCCTCTTACCTTTAAATGGAATGGCCCAGACCCAGTTCTCATATGAGGCTGAAGCTTGATATGTCTGTTTGATACCAAAGAAGGCTTGGCTAGATGGCTGCCAGAAAGATTACTGAAACAAATAGATACCTCCACAAAGCCAGACCCAATTGTAGATAAGATGAATAACAATTGACATTCAGGGAAGAGACATCTCCCTGAGAATTCCCTTCTTTTTTCCTTTCCAGGTAAAAATGAGACACCCTTATTGTTTGCTGTTGGAGGTTCTGATCCTGATGCCAGCCTCAGGATTTGCACTACTTAGAACTTCAATGGGCCATTGACAAAGTCACTGAATAGCTAGAGACTGGCATTACTAATCTAGAAAAATACCTCGTTTTGCTGTCTGAAGTGGTCCTCCAAAAAATGCAGAGGGCTTGATCTGCTTTTCCTTCAGCAAGGGGACTCTGTGCTGCCCTCAAGGAGGAATACTGTTTTATACTAACCACAATGGGGTAGTTAGAGACAGTAAGGCCAAAATCAAAGTGAGATTAAAATGGTGAAAGAAACAGCAGGAACAAGAAGAGGGGTGGCTTAAAAACTGGTTCTCTGCCTCTCCTTGGCTTACCACCCTTCTCCCTTCCATTCTGGGTCCTGTGGTTGGTCTTGTTCTCCTTTTGGCTTTCAGTCCTTGGGCCTTTAACAGACTCACTGGCTTTATAAAACAACAAATTGACTCCTTGGTATCTAAACCTCTAGAAATATATTATCACAGACTTGATCTGGCTGATAGAGGCTTGGCTGAACTTTGTGTTGATATATCTCCTTTAGGAGCTGCATAGAACTCAGATCTGTGCACATTGGTTCAGCATGGCACGAACATAATATGGGTGCCTACAAGGGGTGCATGATGTGGTACTGCAGGAGAAGAACCCAAATTGTCCCCATCTGAGTCCCTGGAGAAGCAAACCTGATTGCATAGAGGTTGGTGTTGATTTCTTGTGTCTCAAAATGGCTGACTGGGACCCTCCATATCCTATGAAGCCCATGAGACAACCCTCTCCTTCCCAAAAAGGCACCATTTTGAATGCTATTGGGAGGATCTGGTCAATTCTTCCCCTCCTCTGGTTAATGCCCACTTAATCTGCCAATGAGATTTCCAAATGTCTGCTTTCTCAGACCAGTCTCTTTAAAAATCGTTAAAAGGGAGGAGATGCTGGGAGCAAAGACTTTATTGTCCTCCTGCTTGAGAGCAAATGTCAGTTAGGTAAATAGCCTGAGTTAAGGAATGCTTTATTGCTTGGTTGCCTGAGAGAAAATATTAACCAGATAAGTGGTATGGGCTAAGGAATTCTTGTGGGCATAGAGAATTTGCAATTACGGGATGACCCTGGACTCTGACTGTGAGATGACCTTCCTGCCTAGTTGTCTTTATAACGGCAGCCTGAACAGTAAAGTTTAAGCACTTGATCAGACATTCAAACTAGTGCTTCTTCTTTATGTCTCCTGTCCTATCATTCTTTCACCCCCTTCCCTAGAATCTTGTCAAATCCCCCAAGGGACAGGGCAGTAAACTCTGGCATCCAAAACCTGGCAGATCCCAGAAATTATCATACTTTCCTTTGGGTTGATGAAACTGGAATGCTAAGGATGCTTCTGGGCATCCGATAGCAAGCGCTGGCCACTCTTAAGTATATGCCCCAGATAGCTGACTTCAAGTGGATAAAACTGAGTCTTCTTTGCAGATGCATGGTAGCCAAGTTGACTCAGGATGCCATCTACATACTAGAGTACCATTATTTGGGGTTGTGATCACCAGTGTTCATCCAAATCCTCGTGTAGTGCCTTATTAAAGATAGTGGGTGAGTTCTTGAGTCCATGAGTCAGGCATATCCAAGACAGGTGTCCATTGAAGCCTCTCTCCACATCTTGCCATTCAAAGGCAAATAAAGGCTGGCTTTGGGTGCGAGGGGCAGGCTGAAGAAGGCTTCCTTCAGATCAAGCACAGTATAAATTGTGTGACTGGGAAGGAGGCTGCTCAGCAGGGTGTACAGGTTTGGAACTGTGAGATGGATGTTTTCCACCTGCTTATTTACCTCCCTTAAATCCTGTACAGGACAATACTCATTAGAATGGGGCTTCTTGACTGGAAGGAGAGGAGTGTTCCATGCTGAGTGGCAAGGAATCAGGATCCCTGCCTCCCAGAACTGATTCATGTGAGGGGAAATCCCTGTTCTTGCTTCTCTGGGCATTTGGATATTGCCTGTTTTAGGCTGGGGTAGCTCCAGCTTTTAATTGAACTATAAATGAGGCCCTATGTCAGGCAAGTCCCACTGCATTTTTTTTTTTTGTGCCCAGAACTTAGGGACTTCTGCTAGGAACCTCTGGAGTAACGGATTTGGAGATGGGGCTGGTTGAGGGAACAGTTTATATTCCTCTTCTAGGGCCAAGGTCAGAACATGGATAGGGTCATTTTTTATTCAACACTTCCACTCCCTTTGTGCTAAATTAGATTTGGGCTCTCATTTTGGTGAGGATGTCTCTTCCTAGCAGGGGATATGGGCACCCAGGAATGACCATAAATGACTAGGTTCCCAACCCACTTCCAAGTCATTCCACTTTTCTTTGGGTAGTCCATGGATAGGACTTAGTGCCAGTGGCCCCTTGTACCCATGTTTTTCAGTTTGACAATGGTTCCAGTGGTTGTTTCAAAACAGAATGTTGTACCCCTGTGTCCACCAAAGAATCCTCCCCTCCGCTTTTAGGGTTACCCAGAGCTCATGGATGGAGGCTGAGCCCCGACACCCTCAGTCATCTAGCTCTTCTAATTCCAGAACCTTTGAGCTCTCTCTGACTCTTAGGACAGTCATTCTTCCAATGGCCTTTTCCCTTGCAATAGACACATTGGTCCCTCTCTAATGGAGGATGGGTTTTTCCTTCAGTTGGGACTGGCTTTTGTTTGCCCCTTCCAAGAGCTAGGTTTTTCAGCTCTCTCTTATCAGGACTGCTGTGGCTTGTTGCAGCTAGTAGCACTTTCACCAGTCCTCTGGTCTGTATGTCCTCAGGCATCTCCTAGTTGTTGAACCCTTCTCAGCTATGACTACTAACTCAGTCAGTTGTTTACCAGCAAAGTCATACAGGTGCTGAAGCTTCAATGGATACCAGGGGCAGCTTGGTTAACAGAAGCCATGTTAACAGCTGACTGGTGCTCTCTAGCTTTTGGGTCAAAATGAGTGTAGGTCTTATAGGATTCAAAAAGTCTTTCTAGACAGTCCCTGAGGCTCTTGATTTTTCCCTGCCTCACATGGCTCACCTTAAATAAATTTGTGGGCCATCTGGCAGCTTTTCAAGGTCTCTCCATCAGAATCTCATGGTAAATCTACTGCCTCTCCTTATCTTCAGCGGTGTTAATAAAATCCCAGTCCGGTCAAGTCAAATGAAAGGCTGAATCAATATCAGTCTGGATTTAAGTGGGCAGTCCTGGAACCAAGTTCTGGGCAGCTCCCCCAATCCTCTCTCTCCTCTGTCATGAAGAGGTCTTAGAGTAACTGCTGACAGTCATTGCAGACGCGTAAGTGAGTCAGTATGATTGTAAAGATCATTACTGGAAGATGACACATATATAATGAACTGACTCCCTTGAGCATCTGTGGGTTCTGTAGTCCTGAGGGGTAAGGCTGTAATAGAGTTGATCCTCTGGGAATTACGGGTCGAGTGTCAGGTGGACTCTAAGTGAAGTCAGAAAAATCAGGGGAGTCAAGGGATGCTCCTTTCCCTGGCAGCAGAATCCATAACATAACAGAAATTGTTCTCAATCATCCTCTGGAGCAGAAAAGGGGAGCAAGGCAGGGCCTGAGGATGACCCTCCTTTAAAGAAAGAAGAACAGGGAGTATGGAGGCTGGTAACACAAAAGGTTTCATCCAAACATGGGACTTCTTGACCAGGTGTTGCCAAATGGTGATATATGGCACTTGGTCCAGATAGCCCCTGGCCTCATAAATTACAGCCTCCACCCTGTAAATGGTGGGGAGATGAAAAGTTCCCTCCTCAGGCCATCCCACTTTATAAGTGGGCCATTTGTTCCTGAAAACAAAAAACAAAAAACAAAAAAAAAACAAAAAACCACCAGACCCGAGTCATCTGTGACTTTGTGAAAATCCATAATATGGTTCAGGACCAAGCCCAGCTGTGTGCTCTGTGCCTGCCCCTTCTTAGGAAAGAAAAAATTGTATGAGAGCACAAACAGAACACTCACAGACACAGAAGGATGTTCCTGGAGAAAAAGAAAACAAAGCAAAAAGGCTGTCTTCCTCCCTGTGCACAGGAGACCTACAGACCCATAGCTGGTTCAGAAATTAGATGAGAACTAGAAAGTTCTTCTGCTTCTGGTAGGAGGTCAGGAATATCCTCTGTTGCCTCAGGCTGGGTGACAAAAATATATGTCTGTTTACCCTCTAAGCCTCCAGATTAAACCTGAAGCAGAATTAAACCTGAAGCAGAAACACATATGAAGAAGACAAAAGAAAACTGGGCACCTGAATTTACCTATCAAAAAAAAAATAATCATTCCATTATTTGGATCAGGGGATCTCCAGTGAATCCTGGACAAGTCCCCAAATACAAGGGTCTGTTGTTTGCCAAAGAATGATACCCCAGACTCAAATAGTATGCAAAAAGCAAGGAGGATTTTATTCTGCAGAAATCCAGCATGTGGGGGGTCTCTCATTCCAAGATGGAGAGACAAGGAAGTGAGCTTGCAGGCCTCATTGAAAGCACATTAGCAGAATTCCAGGGTAGGTGGACTTTGTCTTACTCTATGCCTACTCATTCCAGAACCATTACCAGGGTGTGGAGGCTGGAAATTGTTGCAGAGGAATCCGTGTTTTCTTTTCTTTTTTCAAAAAGTAACTGATGTGCCTAAGCTTGCCTGGACTTGCCCATTTCTTAGGCCTTAGGAGTCTCGTGGGCTCCAATTTGAATCCTGTCATGGAGTCATCCTGTCTCGTCCCTCTCAATGAATGTGTGTGTGTTTGCATGTACATGTGTGAAGGCATATGATCCTTGCATTATAATCCACAGGAACAGTGTTCACGGCCTTTCAGACATAATCACTATTGACCTGGACCTCATAAATTAGGTATCACTAGCTAGTCAGCAAGCACCAGGAATGGGGTTCGTGATAATACACTTCCAGTCTCTAGAAATCATTTTAAAATTTATTTTATTGATAACTAATAATTGTGTAATTGTATAGATGTGTGTGTGTATAAGTGTGTGTGCATGTGTGATGAACAATATATACATCTTGGAATGATCATATCAAACCATGGAAGTCTGTTTTTGTTGTTGTAGCACTTTCACTTTATTTTTGAGATTGAGTCACTTACAGCCCAAACTGTGATGAATCTGTTTAATCAAGGAAGACATTAAGCTTCAGATTCTCCTTTTCTATGGCCTAAGTGATACAACTCTGGATGTGCATTCACAAGTATCATTTTATATGGTGCTAGCGATCGAACTCAGGGCTTGACACATGCTACAGCTCTGCTACAGCCCCAACCTTGGGAATTCTTAAAGAAGATTGTTACTTTTGGTTTGAAATGCACTTTTGGTTTGAAATGCATATATATATATTTTCTATTCATTCTAAGGATAACTTGCTCATTCATTCTGAATACATTTCATATTGCACGGTTCATGATTATGCTACACATTTTTATGATGTTCACAAAGGACTGGGCTGAAAGAATGATGCTTTAATTGATGCAAACACTTGATGATTTTGCATGACATCTGTTATTTGTAAAAAGTAGCCCAATGAATATTTTCCAAAGATCTTGCCAAACATTTTAAGTTAGATTTTGCTGCACAGTTTAATGATTTTGGAATAGCTACTCTCATACAATATTCAATGAGATAGTTGATGACACATGACTTAGGACATACTAAGATAGTGTTAAAGTAATTACTACTTGTGTCATTGAACTCCTTTGTCACATGCACGTGATTTCAATTCTACTGAAAATTATAAAATAATCCTTTGTACTGTTGTATAATTTTTTATTATTGCATAATATCAGGGAATGATATCCAGTTTGTGAGCATAAATTTGTGCAAACTTCAATCACAGTTCTGATTTGATTCCAGTGCACTCAATAGAGGAGGAAGTCTACGGGGGACCCAAAATAATAACTGTAATAACCATGTCATATTTTAACATTCAAGTATGAAATTATGATTAAAGCATTCAATAACATTTTATTGAGAAAAATATGAATTGCATATGATTTAAAATGCCTGTAAACACAGAATGACTTTGCCGTAGAAAATACTAAGTTTCTAAGGATGTTGTCAGGGTGATCAGCACTAAACTACCCTAAGAGAGAAGCTAATCATTTTTCATCTTACCTGTGTAGCAGCACAGATTCTGTTGATTGTGCATGTGATTACTTTCAGTCTGTGAATGGGGACAGGTGTGCAGTCACAGGCAGGTGTTCAATGTCAAAAGGAAGAGCAATCTTTGACACATCAACCATAAGATTTGAACACGTGTGTGAAAGCAGTGAAAACCCTCCAGGTTGTGGAAAGTGCTATTTCTTCCTACTTGTCGTTTGAGCTTTTCTACAAAGGTTGGTATAGTATAGTCCTTACTATATTTTGTGTATACTATATACTATATTATACTATACTATACCATATTTTATTATACAATGACATTTATAATCACTATATTACTACATGATTATTATACATGATATAGAATGTATGAGATACATTTTTATGTATAGTATACATATATATAGTATATATACATATATTTTATTTTATGTATAGTATACATAAAATACATATATAATATAAATATATAAATTAATATACACATTATTATATGTAATATATGTATTAAATACTATATAATAGAAACCTAATAGCCAAATTTTCCCTGCTGAATCATAACCTTACCTATTTTCCTTTAATTTTTCACTATAAATGACTCAAGTGATATGATATTTCATCCTTTAAAAGGTGACTTTTGTATATGAAAACCACGATTAAATGATTACCTTAGAATTTTCTTAGAGCTTTTTGTGTCCTAAAAAATGCTTGATTTAGAATATAATCCCATTACTATCAGCACTAACAATTTATGAATAAAAATGAGTGAAAATTCACAAAGTTACTGAGATCAACAATAATCTGCCATGTATCCAGAAGAATAGAAAAATCCATTCTTTAAAAGAATTACGTAGTTGTTTTGCATCTGTTTTACTGGGTTGGCCTCCAAGTCGTGAGCCTCTTGTCTCTGTCTCCCGAATGTTGGGAGTTGCTGGTCGGTGCTCTATGCTCTGCAAACGTGTGCTTTGTAATTTTATGATAATATAAATTTAATAATTATTTAAACATGTTGCAGGAATTGTCAATCATTTTTGTTTATTGTTTCCATATTAAACATCATTTTATCATGATTACAATAATACATGTTGATTTTTAAAACACAGCATTTAAAATAAAATAATCTACAGACTGTCCTCTATAAATGAGTCAGATAGGCTTTTAAATTGCTCTCCTCAGGAGGTTATCAATAAGCCAATTCCAGTGATTTTTCAAACATATTGCAAGAATTTTGTGTGAGGCAGTTAAGTAACGTTTAATTACTCTATATGGCCACTAGATAGCAGTATAAGTCCATGAACTCTAATGTGAAGGCGCCCTTAAATAAATTATGTTTGATAATAACTTTCATCAAATATCAACAGAAGGCAAAGTCTGGGGCAAAAAGTCAGTGGTTTGGTTTTTTTTTAACACTGAAATTATTCCACCATGGTTTGCGATTTAACTTTTCTGGAAATTAAACTGTATTCTGGAAGTCAATTTTAAATATAAAGCTTTTAAATATCTTTATCATTCACAACAAAAATATGTAACATTTAATTAGATTAGAAAAATATTTGAATAATTATTGTCAAATTTTTGCATGCTGTATTTTCAATTCTGTCACTAAAGTAGACCAATGAAAAAACTTTGCATTTAAAATAATTTAAAAAATATGTGAGTATTCTGTAGCAAATAAATTTCTAAAATATACATAATTACAAATCAAATACTGTAGTTTAGACCCCTAATCCTTGTCAGGTGAAGGCCACAGTCTCCAAATTCCATAAAATGTAGCCAAGCTAATAAAAACAAGAGAAGGTATAGCACTGTCAAAAACAGAGGCGTTACTAGTGTGGCAGTGGTGGTGTTTTTGGAAACTATTAAGTAGATGAACTTCAACAGATGAAATTGTAAACAGTATATTTGTGAAGGAACTATAGGAAATTCAATAAAAACAAAGAATCTGGCTCTGCAGGGAAGCTGGTGGGACTTTTCCCCACAATCAGAGAAAGCAAAGGAAGTGTGGTAGGGCTTAGGGCTCCTGGAACCTGTGATGCTGGTGTGTGCCACAGCCACCTGCAGTGCTGGCATGCCTGTAAGGCTGGCAACATTCTTTCTGTAGTCACGGTATGGTGCCCTTCAGAAGGCTCTACTTTGCATATTTGGGCTGCACAGAGGCTTTGGGTGTTTTTTGTAGCAACCCAAAAGTACTTATGGAATGAAAATACTTATGTAAAAGACTGTAAAAGTCTCAGAGTTTAACAGAGAGCACTTATATTGTACCTGGAGAACTATGCTTTGTGTCAGTTTGCTGCCTAACCATTGGATAATCTCTCCAGACCCTAAAAAGAGCTTCAATCATTTCACTTTGTGAAACAACTGAAGTATTGACAGGTTACCAAGAATTCAATAGTATCTGACTTTCAATCAAATCCTCTTATATGTTAGGTATTATCCTAAAACCTCTAATTATTCATGAAACAATTGACTCCTATATAACATGATAATGCAGATATTACTATTCTCACAATAGGTCAATGATGCAAAGGTAATGATTCAGAGGGATCTGCAATCCATATGTGCCCATTTCCCAGTCCAGCTTATATTACTTGTGGTAGATACAATCAGGCATCTATGCTCTGACCTCTGGTATCTATGAATAAGCTATATAAGATAAATTGAACCTGGGAATGGCTTAAGGCTTCTAACCAGTTGACTGTAAGGTACATAAACGATCTTGGAATATTCAGCAGACCTGATGTTAATCACAGAGGTATATAATTTGGAGGACAGAAGTAAAAAAGCCAAAGACAATGGGATGTGAATGGCATATAGAAAACAGAAAGTACTATGATAGGTTTTTCCTCTCAATTTTCCAGAGAGAAGCCAGAAAACTATCTAGTGATCCAGAAGCATCTTAGGACGTTGTAAACTTGGAGCCTCTGTGCTATTCAGAGTGTATGGCATATGTTTGAAGCAGATTAGAAAATTCCAACACAATGGGCTTGCTGCGGACAGTCTGGAAGAAGAGACCAGGCAGATATCTAAATATTTCAAAAAATGGTCAGATTGTCAGAAATGAACTGAAACACTTACAGGCATAAATAAGCAACAGACTTGATAAAAGAATGTCGCAGGTTATAGTAATGCAAGAGAAAGCTGCAGTTGGCATTTCTTCTTCCCAGTCCCAATTTCTGTAGGCAAGTTCTATGAACATTCAGATGTTCCTTTGACACAGTAAGAATTCTTTTCCTTTGTATTTTAAGTGTTTTTAGACAGGGTCTCTTGAATCCTAGGGTGGCTTCTAACTTATTATCTAACTGGAGCTGAGTAAACCCCTAATCTTCTGCCTTTACTCCCTGAGCACTGGGATTAGAGGACAGTGCCTCAGCACCCAGTTAGGATTTTAAAGTATCTATTTTGTCTTTGTGTGTAATAAATGTTTCTTAAAAAGACAAGACTATCGTTATACACTGTTTCAAATCAAGACTTTATGGTATTAAAGATTCTGAAATAATCTTACCATTAAAATAATTCAACGAGTGATTGTGCAGCAATTTGGCAATGTTGAGGAAGTCACGATGGGCATCGTGATAGATCTGTCTCTGTTAGTTACAGTGCCGGCTAGGTTTATGTCGAATTGACACAAAATGTAGTCATCTGACCGGAGAGAACCTCAACTGAGAAAACGTCTCCATAAGATCAGGCTATAGGGAAAATGTGTAGGATATTTTCTTAATTAGTAACTGATGTAGAGGGGACCAGCTGACTGGGCTGCTAGTCTTGGCTTCTGTAAGACGGCAGGCTGATCCAGCCCTGGACGGCTGCTAGTCTTGGCTTCTGTAAGAAGCCAGGCTGATCCAGCCCTGGACGGCAAGCAAGCAGGGAGCTCTTAGCCATCAACCATGCATCAGCTCCTGGCTCTGGGTTCCTGCCTAGTTTGGGTTCCTGTCTTGACTATGATGATGAACAGTGATATGGAAGTGTAAGTCAGATAAACCCTTTCTCTCCAAGTTGCTTTTGGACACGATGTTTCACCACAACAATAGTAACCTGACTAAGACCCGTACTCTCCTCAGTGGTGTGACTAAATTCCTGACAGAAAGGACAAAACAAAGGAGAGGTGCAATTATTTGGAACACATTTTAGAGGGGTCAATCTGTTGTTGCTTTGCTCCTTGTACTTGGGGAAAAAGAATACAAAACACATTATAGTGGTGTATGTGTGTGGCTAAGGAGAGCCATCCACTCTCAGGTTATCAGTGTGGAGAGGAAGGTATGTTAGAAGCGGTCTGTGCAAGTCGTATTTCCAAGGCAGAGGCATCCACAACCATCTGTTACCATTCTAACTCCACACGAAATAATGATTCCTTCGGTCAGAATCTCACTGATTTAGTCTCTCTGGAAACTGGAGAATATGAGACATCCTTACAGACCACAGAGAGTGGGGGGAGGTATTTTATTAATTCTTGAGGCAGGTCTTCAGATCTTGTTGTCAATCAAAATTAATCACCAGTACTTCCCATTCTGGAGGAAAGGACAGTTAAAGACTTACTGATATGTTTCCATGGAAAGTAGCTAACAGAATGATAATTCTGAAACCTAATGTCTAATGACATTATCTAATGACATTATGTTTCCTGTAGATTTCTGATTATTTAAAAGAAAATGTCATAATGTCTGAATGAAAGTCATATTTCATGGAATCACTTTGTTGATTCTCAGTGAGAAGAAAAATTAAAATATCTTAGACTTGGAGTTATATGTTTATATGAAACAGTTTTATCCAAATTTCTAGCTAGAAGTATAATTTTAGATTATTTTATTTGCCTTATATACAACACATTGTTCAAATCATCCTGCTGTGAGAACAGAGAGAAGATACAAATGGAGAGGAATTTCACATTGACCCTGTGCTTTTTCTTCTATATTGGCATTTTAAATATCTGCTAATGCTTTTCTGTGAAAATACAACCAAAGCAGGATTAACAGGTCAGAAACCTGACCTACTTTCTGTATCTTTCTGCTTACAGTGCTTGGTATAGCCCTCTTCCTTTCCTTCTCTGTCTCCCTTCCCCTTCTCCCTCCCCTTCTCTGACACACACACACACACACACACACACACTAAACTTTATAATTTTAAGAATTTCAAAATTGTAGAAATATGCAAGGAAAATCTATTATAGCTCCAGCTGTTCCTAGAAGACAGCTAAAAAGCAGCTATTTACACAGTTAACTGTGAAGACTTCCAAATAATGTTAACAGGAAAAAAATTATCTAATCCCATGCTATAGAAATGAGGATGATTTTCACACAAAAACTCATATTTCTGGATTTTATTTAGTTATCAACTTTTTGTTTTAGAACCTAACCTATTTATTCATTTAATAAACAAAACGAAAATGGCAGGAGACCTCTGTATGAATTCATAATATAGGTTTTATGCTTACTCAAGAATTATCCTATAAAATGACTTGCATATAGAACTGTGATCATACAGTAACTGGCAATGTGTGTGCACTATCAGAATCTTGAAAGCAAAGATGGCTCTGTATATATTATATACATATATAATTATACATATATATATTTACATATAACTTTATACAATATATAATTTAGCATTAATATATTAATTAATATATAATTAAAATATATTACATTATATATAATAAACATGTAATATAGCATATATTTGCTCATATTTTTATGAACTCAGACTCTATTACTTGACTATGTTTAATTGAAAGGAAGGTTTAGAAGAATAGTCTTACTGTTTATTCAGGAAGCAATAACAAATGACTAGTCTTTGCCACAAGCCTAACAGGCTGCTCCAACATAAAACTGATTGTCTCATGTAGAAAATTCTCACCATTCAATTTTTAGCTTAGATGAATTATTGCCCAGGTATAATATCATGAAAGCTATATTAGCATGGGACAAGGCTATTGGAGGAGAGTTAGAAGACAGAAGTCATTAATAAATACACAAAGCCAGTGGTAGCACTGTAGAGAGTAGAGATAAAATGTGAGAGACATTTCTGATGTAGGGAATGTGCTGCATTGGGTTTGGTAGGTGACTAAGTGCTGAGCCAGTACACGTAGACTAGGTGCTAATAGCATTTATTGAATCAAAGGGTTGAAAGGGTTGGTGAGGACACAATTAACTGAAGAAAGTGCCAGAGTAATCAGGGCTGCATGTGGATCAGAGAAGCACGGTTTGGAAAAGGTAAGTAACAGTTTTAACAGAACACCTGAGTTGAAGTCTCTAGTAAGAGATTGAAGACAGTACCAGAACCTTAGTAGAGAGTAGGAGACACATGGGGTGATGGGGGGAGTTATCAGCGCAGTCTACTGGTGGGGGAAAAGTAAAACAATGTTCTCAGAATTGCCTCTCCTGCTCATGTGGAAGTGGGACCCACCATGTTAAAACCAAGCTTGCTTACTTAATAGAAGAGTCATTGTAGGTCTCATTCCCACAGTGAGACACGGCATGATTGTCAGGGAACTTCGAATGTCTGTGACTGTTGTGTGGCATAGGCCATTTCCCTTCACATTAACCTCTGATGTATTAACTTTGCTCCTTTTTCCAAGTACTGCCTTACCTTATGTGTTTTCATAATTGTTCTGCTATAATTTCTCTGAAATGAAACAAAAGTGCCTTGTGTAGACTGCCAATTCCACAGCATTACTCTTCGAAGTGCAGTGCTTACTGTGTGATGTTGTATTTCCCTCTTAGAGAATTCTAAAGGTAATATTCTTTATCTAGTAATTGCTTTGTCTGTGGTTGCCACAATTTTAAAAGACAATAAAACTTAAAATGAAAAGCAGAGCCAAAAGGTCTGAGACAATTCTGTCATTTTCTTTATGGTGGAAAAAACAATGTATCTGAGAGTTTATAAATGTGCCTTTACTTTAAATTTAATTCCTGTGAGTACAGAGTTAATACAGAAAAACCAAAATGCAATATGGTTTCTTTCCTTGAATTCTGCTATTACAATGACTGCTGCTAATGTATCATTTTTGTTCTTACAAGTTTCCTCCAACTTAAAAAATAGTTTTTTTTTAATCACATGAAATGACACACTAAAAATTACAAATTTAATTACATGGTACTTGAGAAATGTATTATTTGTTTATTTCAAAGATGAATTAATTTTGTGATTGTGATTTTGTGGGTCTGCTAGAGGAATTTGGGCAAATGTAAGGTATAGGATTAGACTTTTCAAAACTTACATTTAATAAGGGTTCTTAGATGCTGTAACCTCCATTCCAGCACACCACTCACCAGCGGCAGTAGAAAATAAAGTTTATTAGGATACAAGGGAAGTGAACCTGTTTAGAAACAATTCTTTAGAAGGAATGCAATCTGCACTATCAGGATCAGCAGTGCATTTCCATAGTGTCAGGATAGCAAACAGGAATCAGCAGTGTGGCATAGCCTAACAGCAGTAGTAAGGCCTCAGTTGAATCAGTATGAGTCAGCAGGAGTGACCAGGACCAGCAGGGAAGCCAGGAGAAGCTCTTAACCCTGTCTTTCTCAATGAAGTGAAGATCAAAGATGAGAGATCAATGTTGCAAACATTGTGAAGCTAGCTATGCAAGCCCCATCACTGTCCACGGAGTCCTATTAATATTTTCTCCAAGCATCACATGTCCTCTCGAATGCTTGCCTCAGGAAAACACCTTGTGAGTCTTAGCAAAACTACACAGGAGTCTGTGTCTGCATGAGCAGTAAGAAGCCACCAGAATGCCACCACTAGTTGTTTTTTTTTTTTTTGATGTGTTTCTTTGTATGAAGTCACAACAGATGATGACCATTAAGGAATGACAAGGCATACCTTTATCATCCAGTGTCATCCACAGTCTGTTGGGGCCTTCTTAACATCACATGTCCTTTCATGTGTCTGCTTTACCTTTCACCTATGTCCACTTCAGGAAAATATCCTTTGACATAACTGACTTTCTAAAGAAACTAGAAGTTTCCACTTCATTAAGGTTTCTTCCTTTAAGTAGTTGACAGAAGGAAACTAGAAGTGGCTCTCACTCTAAAATGGTTGGTATCAAAAATCCAGAACCCAACTTGTGAAGCACAGACTGACCTTACAGATACAGCAAGCAGGAGCAAGGGTTAAGGATGGTTGAGTTAGGCAGCAAAGCAAGAGTGAACAGAAGACCAGTTACACAAACCTGCTCTTCGAGAAGACACAGCTCAGGGGAAGACTGACAGAGAGCTCTACATGGTGGCTGTCGCTGTTATAGCCATTGATGACATTAAACCTATAAATCATACAGTAACTTATCCTGCTCTGATTGCACAATCTCCAGGCAATTTTTGGATTATAATTTGACATCATGTGGTTTTTCCCAGAAGACAGGAAAGATGTGACCTAAAGGGCTCAATCCTCTACTTTGTTTTTCTTGGAAGGTTTACTTATGGATGTAAGTCAACAAATGGAGGAAGTGAGTTGTGTTCATTGTATGTAAACTGGTCTGTATGAATTACTGGAATCATCTCTCCTTAACAACAAAAATCAAACTTCTGGGGATGTGGCTTCAGCTTGTGGTGAGTTACCTCCCTAGAGCATGCAAGAAGGCCCTGGATTGGTTTCCAACATGAAAAAATAAAACCAGCTAAAACACCCAGTCTAAATGAACACACAACAAAAGTAATGAAGAAGAAAGAAGAAAGAACATACAAATCAAAATTCTATTGCTGAGACTTAAGAAACAACAAAGACCAAAAGATCTACAATTCTTTGTAGTGTTATAAGAAAACAGAGATAGTCTTTTAAAAATATTCTTACTATCAATGACATTGACATAAATGTGGCTAGGAAACATTGACAGTTTGAAAAGTAAGTTTGTTTGTTTGTTTGTTTATTGTGAAAAATGGTCTCATGTAGCTTAAGCTGCCCTTCCTCTAATGTATAGCCCAGGATAAACATCCAAGCCTCTTGCTGCCCAGTCTCTGAATTTAGGGTTTATAGTTGCTCATGACCACATTCATTTTGTGTGATGCTGGGGGTGAGACACTTTACAAGCCCAACAAGCACTATTCCAGGGGAGCTACACCCCTGTCTATGCAAGGGTAATTTTTATTTCAACATTACAGTGACTTATACTTAGAGAGTCTGAGTAAAATTAAACTGTTTGGTTCAAACTACAAAACATGTTATTAATTCCAGGAACTTACACACTGTTAAAAATTAAACTTTTGTCACTTTACAAACCAAATACTGTGACTGATCTTATTCTTAGAGTGGGGGAAGTCACGTTAGCCCTTTCACCTAGGAACAACCATGTAATTAGTGCTAAAAAAGACAAGAAGGAAAGAAAAAGAGGAAGAAAAGTAGGACAAAGAGAAAAAAGAAACTTAAATTCCTCTAAGAGTAACTGAGTATTACTTATATAAAAATAAACTGTTGTAAGTAGCTTCATATTATATCCTTAACTAGCCACTGGAAAATATTGGTATAATGTTCAGATATCTGAAAGAACTATTTTAATCATTAACTCTTATCTCATGGTTTAACAAAATAAATCGATAAAGCAAAGTATGTGAGGTTTAGGCAAAAATATGGTTAAAGGAAATAAAATCATTTTGAAGACGAAAAGAACCAGGAAACAAAGATGTTGAGTTTGGTGTCCTTGTCAAACCCACTAATTATTTGAGTGTGGGTGGTTGTGTATAAGTTTTAAAAACTCGCTCTCTCCTTTTCTGGAAGCTCGGCTGTGGCTCTGGTCCCTCCTGGTTTAGTTTGAGGAAGGGCTGCTGGTTAAGCTCCAAGAAGGGCTGCTGCCAGCCCCATTCCCAGCCTACCCATTCCTCCCAGCTTAGTTTCACCAAGCTACCAGCTTGATGCCTTTCCTGGGAGCTCGGCCTTCACTCTGGCCCCTTCTGGCTTAGCTCCGAGATCAGCTGCCACCAGCCCCCAGTCCCAGCTTGCTCTTTGATCCCAGCTTAGCTCCGCCCAGACACCATTAATGAGCTGGCTTCTCTTTCTCTGCCCAAATTTGCTACAAGGATGAAAAAACATTCAGACAGTTTTATTGTTTTAGAACTTGCCAGATAGCACAATTGCTGTGTGCAGAATCTCCTGCTCTAACCTTATCAGCTAGCCTATGTCAGCCAGCCTCCACTGACCTCCTTGGCCATATGTCAGTGGCAGAGGCTAGCGGTTCTAGTTTCCCCAAGATCTTACATGGTTGTTTCCTGCTTTTTCCTGCCTTCTCTTTCCTTGACTCTCTTTTTCCTTCTGGGCTAGGAAGTCCCATCTGTACTCTTTGCCCAGCAATTGGCCCCCACCTTGTTTATTGATCAAATGAAGAACCAATTAGGGAACCAGACTTTAGTATCAGCACCTCCCCCTACAGTGGATTCTAAGTACCTTTGGCCACTGTATCTCTAGAGAACCTTTCATTCGCCAGGATGAAGCAAATGCTACATACGTACAATATTTTTCATTTGTACCTTTCAGCAACTAATAGGACAAGAAGGACAAGCTTTCCAGATATTTTCCACAAATGCCCAAAATAAGTGTCAATGGCTTTGAATGGCCACAGAAATGTACAAGAGGAGTTAAAATACAGACCTACATCTCTTGAATTGAAACGTCATTTACATTCTTTTATTATTTATTTATTTTCAAATCTTTTTTTATTATTGGATTTTTTTCTTTACATTTCACATGTTATCCCTGTTTCTGGTCCCCCCAAAAAACCCTATCTTTTCCCCTCTCACCTGATTCTATAAGAGTGTTCTCCCACTGACCCACTCACTCCTGCCTCCCCTCCCTAGAACTCCCCTACACTGGGGCATCGAGCCTGCACAGGACCAAGGGCCTCTCCTCCCATTGATGCCAGACAAGGTCATCCTCTGCTCCATGTGGAGCTGGAGCCATAGGCCCATCCACATGTATTCCTTGGTTGGTAGTTTAGCTCCTGGGAGATCTTGGGAGTTTGGATAGTTGATACTATTGTGCGTCCAATCGGGTTGCAAACCCCTTCAGCTCCTTCATTCCTTTCTCTAACCCTTCCGTTGAGGACCTCATTGGGGACATCGTGCTCAGTCCAATGGTTGGCTGTGAGCATCTGTCTCTGTATTTTTCAGGTTCTGGCAAGGCCTCTCAGGAGACAGCTCTACCAGGCTCCTGTCAGCATGCACTTCTTGGAATCCACAATTGCATCTGCATTTGGTGACTGTAGATAGAATGGATCCACAGGTTGCGCAGTCTCGAACACATGGACACAGGGGAAATTTTCCATAACAGAACACCAATGGCTTATGCTCTAAGATCAAGAATTGGCAAATGGAGCCTCATAAAATTGCAAAGCTTCTGTAAGACAAAGGACACTGTCAATAGGACAAAACAGCAACCAACAGACTGAGAAAAGATCTTTACCAATCCTATAACTGATAGAGGGCTAATATCCAATATATATAAAGAACTCAAGAAGTTAGATTCCAGAGAATAAACCCAAATAACCCTATTACAAATGGGGTACAGAGCTAAACAAAGAATTCTCAACTGAGGAATACTGAATGGCTGAGAAGCAACTAAAGAAATGTTCAACATCCTTAGTCATCAGGGAAATGCAAACCAAAACAACTCTGAGATTCTATCTCACACCAGTCAGAATGGCTAAGATGAAATACTCATGTGATAGCAGATGCTGGCAAGGATATGGAGAAAGAGGAACACTCCTCCATTGCTGGTGGGATTGCCAGCTGGTATAACCACTCTAGAAGTCACTCTGGAGGGTCCTCAGAAAATTGGACATAGTACTACCTGAGGACCAAGCAATACTACTCCTGAGCATATACCCAAAAGATTCTCCAACATATAACAAAGACACATGCTCCACTATGTTCATAGCAGCCTTATATATAATAGCCAGTAGCTGGAAACAGTCAGATGTCGTTCAACAGAGGAGTGGATACAGAAAATGTGTTACATTTACACAATGGAGTACTACTCAACTATTAAAAACAATGAATTCATGAAATTCTTAGGCAAATGGATGGAACTAGAAAATATCATCCTGAGTGAGGTAACAAAAAAGAACACACATGGTATGCACTCACTCATATGTGGATATTAGCCCAAATGCTTGGAATATCTAAGATGCAATTCACAGACCACATGAAGCTCAAGAAGAAGGAAGACCAAAGAGAGGGAGCTTTGGTCCTTCTTAGAAAGGGGAACAAAATACTCAAGGGAGCAAATATGGAGACAAAGCGTGGAGCAGAGACTGAAGAAAAGGCCATTCAATGACTGCCCCACCTGGAGATCCATTTCATATACATTCTTTTATTTTGGGATCAGGAAGAAAATAGAAAAATAGAATCTTATTATAGGACGGTTAAGAAACCTGTTGATGGTTCAGTAGTTCATTCTTAACAAAATTGTTCAGTTTTAAAACACTCATTTATCAGCATTATATGCTGGTTTAGAAAAGAAAAAGACATGTTAGCAAATACATACGCCAGAAATGAATAAAAGGTACTAATGAAAATAGAGAAAATTTTGATTTTTTAGCTTTGGAGTATTGTCACTTGTGACAAATGAAATGCCCCCTTCATGAAGGTTTGGTTACACATAAATGTGTTTAGTAGCACATTTGTGGCTTCCATTTTCCAAATACAATTATAAAATTATCAATTAAATTTCAGTTCACTGGCCACTATTTGGATTCAAAAAATCATATAAGGTCTCATTTTATAGAAAAACATAACTTTTTCTGAAATAGAATATATTAAATATTCTATTTAATATACCTTTGTTTTAGAAATAGAACTCTTATGTCCAAAGTTCCAATACAATTTGTTTGCGATTTAATATTCCTATAGCATCATTCAGCAGAAGCATGAAGTGCTGTTGTGTCTCAGAATACTTAATTTTATACAAATGGATTGTTTTTTCTTTGTTTTTGTTAGTTGTTTATTTGTTTCTGCTTCTGGAATAAACTTTTTCTGTTTTTTTTCTTTTTTTGGTCATTAAATAAACCATTATGAGAACCCACTGACCAAAAGTCATTCATGCAGATATGTCAAGTTGTTTTGGTATGAGTGAATAATATTGTTTTTGCTTTTAATGTATCTAATTGGAACAAATATACATTTTATCGAGTCATTTAACCAGGCAAACCATTTAATTGACATTTCAATAGATACTTTTCTTATTTAATCTTGATGAATGTTTTGTAAGAATATCTGATCTCCACAGCTGGAAATAAAACAAGGTCTCTAGAGTGAGCAGTTTGTCCTAGATCATGTGATAAGGGCACATTCTCACTTCTGTGTGGTTCCAAGCCATGAGAACATAGAGGATTGCATGGTTCTCATTGCATGGTTCCACTAATGCAATAGACAAGTTATATGTTGCTTATATCTATGAATAAGCATAAACAGAACATACTGAAAGGAAATTGTCTTATTATACTTTGAAATAATTCCCATTATTCTGTACAAATTAGATATATACCAAATCTCCAAAAATTACTTCCACTACTGGGATTGTTTCACAAGGAGCTCAGAGTTGTATTATATTATCATAGCAACATATATGCAATATGGGACAAAATTTAGGGCTTGAAGATTGAAAACTACTCAAATATCCCCCAAATTATCCTTTTTCTTCTTGTAAACAATTTAGTGTATAGTAGAATTATGAGCAAATGCTAGTGATTTTAGGTGATTTCTAGTGAAACAAGATAGATTTAGGAGGGATGACTAGTCTAAAAGAACAGACACAGTTTCTATTAACCCATTTGTTTTGCTTTTTTGGGGAAATAGAAAGACAGAAGCCAAAGAGAATCATAGGGAGATAATCCTGGGTAAAATAATCCTGGGTAGAGTAGAATCTGTCCCTCCAGAGGGGCATTCTGAGCACAGTCATTATTACCAACTGTCTACATTGTGTCAGTGATCACCATTCCTGTCTATAGATCATGATGAATGGGAAAGGAATCCTGTCACAGAGTTTCTAAGGGGTTAGGAATGTGCAACTGCTGCTGCACTATCCCACCGACCAGCTTAGGACTGGCTTAGATGTGAAGCCGTGAGGGAGAATTGATGAGTTTCTCTGTGAGGCTAACAAAATATACTGTAAAACTTAACAAAACCAGAATGAATAACACTGGAAAAGAAAGTCTCAAGTCTCAGACAACAAAGTCCTGTGTTTTTGGTGGCATTTCATTACTAGTCATTGGTATAAATTTTGAAGGGAGTTTGCACTTAAAATCAGTTTTCTGGGATACATATTCCAGGATAAATATTCACTCAAATCACAGGAAATTGTCTGCAGTACTTCGTATTGGCTAATAAAATTAACTAATTTCTTCAATGAAGCTAATCACTGGTTGTTCCAGTATGTCTGGACAAATAGAACATCTGTCTGCAGATTAACTGTACCTGAAGATGGCTTGTGACTGCCAGTGTATCAGCAGACCATATGGTAAATTACACTTCTCTTTGGAATTTACCAGAGTAAGCTACATATAATTAGAAATTACTCTCAGTAACTACAGTTGCACACAACACCTCAGCCATTAAAGGTAAATGTTTTTCAGAATTGCCTGCTTCAGTTATTTGCACATTATGACAGGCTACAAACTAGTTGCTTATATAACACATCATCTTCTAAAATGGGCTTGCAGCTGAACTTAAAACTGAGAGGCTGTCATTGGCTTTCTCTGTTGATTTTATGTTGAAGGCTTTGGATGGTTTGTTTTTTAGCTTGCTCAGATCATGAGGTGACTAGACTTGGCCTGAAAATTTTTGTAGATGGATTATCTGTGGGAGAGTGATGGGACAAATACAATACTCTTGTTCAGCTTGTGGTAATTTTTATCATATGTACTATCTCAAAAACAATGTTTTAAATTGTTAATTGTATAAACATAAAAATATAGTGGATAAGAGCTTAAAATTTTATGTACTTATGAGTCCTCTTGGAGTCTAGATAAAATGCAGATCATGGCTCCAAAAATGGGGCTGCAAGTCTGCATTTCTAGCGACTGTCTAAAAATACCAAGGCTGTCAGTTTGTGAGTCAGATTGAGTGAAAAGTCTGTAGATATTCCAAATTTCACTAAGGAAATAAATCCTCACTAGAGAATTCTTCAACCAGTTCATGGCCTGCATGGCATAAAGGTGGAAAAGTGTTTAATATTAGTATTAGTTTATTATTAATAAAAAATTGGGTTCTACACTAAGATACAGAAAACCAGCTCATACTGCTCCTGTTGCCATAAAGCACATGAATAATGTAGTTAAAGAAATAGAGTGGTTCTAAACAGCTACTTATGCATTTCTTTGGGGGAAGAATTTAGACTCCTAAACCCACAGGGAACGCAGGAAGACTACTCTGAGAAACTGGGCTCTAGTGAAGTTCCTCAGTAAAAGCAGCTATGACTCTGTAGAGTAAAGGGAGCAGACAGTCCAGTAATTGAAAACTAGGTTTGGAATCTGGTCAGACAAGATAGAATATCTAAGGAAGAGAATGGTAGAGAGGATGGGCTAGAAAGATGGAAGATGTGTTAAGGATGATTCTGTAAACATAGAATATAAAGGCCAGAGCAGAAGTCATAATTTACAGACCGTAAGCATACAAACATCATAAGTCCTGGAGCAGGACAGCATGTTAAGTATGTAGAGTGGACATAGGAGGGCCTACGACTAAGTTCTCATAAAATAAACTACTAAAATTCTGGGAAAAGGCAGAAGACTCATTATAGAATAACCTAAGTACTGTGTACTTTCATGGCAATTGAGAAAAGAAAGTAAGTCCAGCCAATCAGCCACGAATGAATACAGATCAATAGTGATATAAAAGATGATATTTATTCTGTCTTGCTTCATTCATTGACTCATACTTTCTTTTATCTTAAAAAAAAATTAAGGGCTTATCAGGATGACCAAAATATCTGAGCCTACTTCCCTGTCCTAGGACAAGATTTTTTTGTCTGAAGCCTACTTCCCTGTTCTATTCTAAAATTTAGAATCCTGTCTGAAATTACTTCTTTGTTCTAGCCTAAGATTTAGAGTCCTAACTAAAATTATTTCTTTGTTCTAGCCTAATGTCTGATTTCTGCCTGAAGTCTACTTCCTTGTCCTTGACCAATATCATGTTCCTGTTAAGCAGCCCATTTCCTTGTCCTTGGCCCATGTAAGATTCTTGCCAAGCAGGCCCAATGGCTTCTTGCCTCCTCCCCATTTTTGTTTCTAACAAGACTGAGCATGTCTTAGGTCATTCTGACAAGAATGCTTTCCTTACCCATCAAGGAATATGCATTATCAAAAGCAATGAATTTCTGTCTTAAGTTGGTAAGGCTCTATGCAGAATCTTTCCTGTCCTTGGCTTGCCAGCCTGTTAATTTAATAACTCTGTCTGAGGGTCCATTTTCAGGTTCAAGCCATATACTTTGGCTCCCAACATGTTGATGTTCTTAAAGAAAAGCTTTAACATGGTGGTCAGGAATAAAATTATTCCTGGGCCAAAAAGGGCTAGCATAAACAAGCTACATATGCCATTTTTGAAGCTTGACTAAAATAGAAATACTGATCTCAGGCCATGAGTAATTTTATCTGCAGTATCTACCACATCAACACTCAGCAGAGGAGCATTCTTGAGATTCATAAGCTCCCTATGTATCATTAAAACTTCCAGAGAAGTGTTAGAATTATGCCAAATACACTGCAAGTGTCATTAAACTTTGTCCTAATTATAATGACTACCATTGTAAACTTTAGAACTAATATGAATCCAATGGTATTTGACATGACACTCAAGATGGCTCCTTACCCTTAAATTCTGAACCTCTTTCCAGTAATTTGAATAGGATAAAAAAGCATCAATCTGTTCTTCCAAATGCCTATCTAAATCTTCTTGCATATTCAACATATTAGTAACATTTTTTACTAAATGATTAACAAAATTAGTTGTCTTAACAGCTGTGTCACAGCAGTTGCAGAAGCAGTGGTGCTTGCAATTAATGTAATTAAAGCTGTTATACCAGCAATAATCAAGCCCACCACCCTCTTGCTTCTGCTTAAAGCCTGCCTCATTTCTTCCAGTACTTGCAAGCTATTTTTAGAATACCAAGGTTCTGTGATACTCAGAGCACTAAAACAAAAACTGGTTGATAGACCTCCATAACTGGCATGCCTGATTTCAAAACACAAATACAATGTAAAGGTGTACAATCAATGCAACTTACATTAAATACTATAGAAGAAACAAAAGTATTTTTAGCTTGACAATTTAAAAAGCTTTAATACATGTGCTAACAGCACATCTATTTGAACTTCAGATCCTTCCCCAACTTTATCTCTTGCTAATATCACAGGAGTGTTCATGTAATTGGGTTTAATGCCTTGGTTTTTCTTTGACTATTTGTGCTTATTGTCTTGCTTGTTCTTTGACTATTTACATCTATTTTATTGCTAGACCCTCAACCTAGAACTGATCTTAATACATGCATGTAATTAAAATTGTATAAAACCATAAAGGAGGAGGGGGGATGGGATGGGGGTTCTAGGTAGAGGAAATGGGGAAAGAGAATGTCTTCTGTATTGTAAATAAATAAAATATCCAATAAAAATTTAAAAAAATCCTTTCTTCTTAGGACAGCTTACTTCTTGCAGTAAGATAATCTTTTCAATTCAGCATACTATTTGTTTTACAGCTATAGATTCTATTGGAAAATACTGACAATTGGCACACTAACCATGGTTGTTTGACATAGAGTCAAAACTTGACACAAAACTAAAATTAGTTGAATTTTTTACTTGAACATCTGTAGAAGAATTTTAATCTAGCAACATGGTTGTTTTGGCAAGTGATCACATCCAAAGATGTTCTAGGCTTGTATGATCTAGCTGGAATGATACACCTTTAATTCTTGTGGCTGGAATACAAACAGACATGCCCTTAGGACACACTTTTAAGGTAAAATTAGTTTTTAGAAGGAAGCAGGCAAGTTTGAAAGTGACATCTAGTTGAGGGGTAGACAAAGTGATGAGTCAGAGAAAATTTTGACTTGTCAGAAGCCAGCTCCAGAGTTCTTGTTCTCTCTTAAAGGTTGCCAAGGGGAAATAGCATTTGTATCTAACCAATGATTAAGCTTGCTTTTATTATAATAAAAACATTTACCTATCTTGACTTTAAGTTACTCTGAAGCCAGAAGCTGCAGGCCTCTGTTTGAATTAACAGGTTACTTAACAGCAAGGATTCAGTAAAGAGGTCCTTTTTTCTTTTCTCCACAGGTCCTCTGCACACCTGGCCCTAAGGCTGAGAGTTTCTTTACTTTTTTCAGTTAGGGAAAGTCACTCCCAGGAAGGAGGGTGGTAGACACTTTTAGGGAGGATTCTATTCTTTATTTCTAAGAAAAAGTAAAGGAGGGGAAACCCATCAGATTATATGCTCTCTAAATTTCTAAGTTGCTCTCTTATTTTCTAAATTCCCTTTTTATTTCTAAATTACTCTACTTTGCTGACCTCTTTCCTCCTAATCTTGCTCTCTTCTGCTTGGATGTAATGCCATATGGTCCAACTCTTTTGCACCTTTTCTAGGGGACTAGATCACATGGTTTTTCTAAGCATCCTCCCGCCCCTTTAATACAAAAGTTCACTAAAAGTTCAAACAAATTTATAACAGAGATGTTTACATGTGTTTCCATTAAGACTGGTTATTTAGCTAGACATCCATTATCTGTCACTAGTTCCATAAGTTCATAGAGAGTTAAAAATCATAATTCTTGTGACTGAGTTATCATTGCAGTTTTGTATAGATAAACCCAGTCAATATTTTATCTTCCTTGAACCTACAATAAATCATTAGTTCCCTTTCATGCCCTTTGGATAATGATTGTTTTATAACCTCTTGGAATGTGTTATAAGTTGTAAATGTCTGCTTTTTATCTCAAGCAATTACCTCTTGACACTTGAAGACTGGCAGAGTTCTAATCATAGTTTTCATATCAGAGAAGGTTTTAATAGCAGCTCTATTATAAAAGGCTTAATAAGGGATAGTATAATTTTAGGAATTATTGTAGACTCATCATTAAAAATTAATGATGTCTGTATGTACAAGGCAGTACATCCTTGTTGATCTGCCAAAATCTACCCAATAGGGTGGGCTTATCCCCAGGGATTATATACTAATTCTATAAGGATAAGAAAGGCATATGTCAAGATGAAGCCTCTTTGGGACCTTGCCTCATAGAGCTCACCCATCACAGACCATGCAAAAATCTGTGGGCCACCCCTAGAAAGACCATCTCCTAGCCTTAGCCTATCCTAGATGGCTCCTGACATTGACATAAGGAGTCAGAGATTGAATACAGCCGACTCTTAGGAGAACAGACAAGAGAGAGAAGCTATTTAAGAATTGCACAGCAAGAGAGAGAGAGTGAGCTGGGAGTCAGTGCAGTGAGTGCAGTGCAGTGGAGTTGAGTTTTTTCATGAATTCATGAAGTTTAGTGCAGTACTACAGACCCAGTTGAAGCCAGAGAATAAGGAGCCAGAAGATTCTAACAAATTGCCAGAGCCAGTTTTGCCAAGCACAGCAATTCAGAGAGAAGCCAGTTTTAATGAGTCAGCTTTGAGAGGAGCTTGAGCCAGAGCAGCTGAATTGATAAAGCCAACTAGAGATCAGAAAGAACTAGTTAAGTGTGTGATTATTCAACAGTAAGCCTCCTAGATAACAACTACATCAGGTAAATAAAATTACTTTTATAACAATTCTTTGTAATCACATAAGATTCTAAGTACTCTATAGTCAGCTGACATAATTATCTTATCATCTATGTATCTGTGTATCTATCTATGTATCTGTTTGTATCTATCTATGTATCTATCTATGTATCTCTTTGTATCTATCCATCTATCTATCTATCTATCTATCTATCTATCTATCTATCTATCTATCTCCATCATCTTGGAGACCGAACACCTGACCTTGTGCATGCTAGGCAAAAATGTTAATCCAGAGATTAGCCAGAGGAAAACTAATTTCATCATTTTGGGCCAAATTTTAAGCAAACTTTATTTAATATTAAATACTGACCAAGACAAAGATTTTGCTCAGGACAATTTCTAGGAATTTCTGAACTGAGAATGCCTGCCCTCAAGCCACATGTTGTGTGTAGGTTTTTAAGGACATACCTATAGGCTTTTCCATGAGACTTTGTTATTTTTCCACGAATTATAATTCCCAGCACTCCAAGAAGTTACCTGGTTCCTGGGCAGGTGGAGCTTACAGGTTACTTTTGGACATTATACTTATGACTGAAATATATCCCCAGTTCTCATAATGTTTCAGATTGGTCTCACTGTGAAGTCCAAGAACCAATTAGCTCTGTATTTTATGACCTTTATCCAATCCATGTGCAAACTACTGGGTGGCACCCTCATTCAGGTACTTCTCCATTGTGCTTACTAAGCTTTCCTGGAGATGTAAAAACATGTTGTGTTGAAACAAAGGCTGTATTTCTGTAACTTCATTAATAGCCTTATCAAAAATGTATTGCTTTATTCTATGAGGAGATTTAAGATCAAAGAGAATGCCATGCACATGAGATAGAAATGTTGCCATCAGTGTGATGAAAATGAATGTGAAAATATTCAAATATTTAAATTCTTAGTTAATTTGTGTGAATAATCAAGAAGTAATCATCATCTCTAAGCAGTGTCTACTGCTCAACAGGTGGACTGTGGTGGCTAAGCCCTTCTTCTATATTAAAATCCCCTTTCAGATTTGGTCAGAAGGAGGTCTTTTGAGTTTTAAGGCTTTTAAAAAATATTGGAAAATAAAGCCATATAGGTCTTTAGTAGGCTATAAATTTGTGCTGATATTAATAGCTATAAAATTGTTGGCAAAACAAACACTGATAATAAACTAATCATACTGTAATGGGTATATGAAGAGATTAACAAAACAAGCTATTTGTGCCTTATATGGGCTTTATCACCAGCTATTATATAGTAAATATTTGAACGCTCTTGTCTTGCCTCTGTTGAGGAGCATTACCACTTTAGTTGTTCCCACATTCCATGAATCATTCAGAGTGTTAGTATGTGCTAATCAGACTCTCCTGCAGTATGATACTCAGGTGGGCCTCCCAGAACTATTCTTCATCTGATGCTGGTGTACGACAGTCTGGTGTAAATGTTCTAGCAGGATATATGTTAGCCATAAACCATGAAAGCATTTTGGATGAATACCTTTCTATATTTGTTCCTTCAATTTCCTTGGCTTCTCAGGTCACAATTAAAAAAATAAAAATATTTTCTCAACTCGCCATGTATCTCAGTCCTACAAAGAAAAGAAATGACTAAAACATCTTGCACACTCTCCAAAGGTACTATTTTTAACATACCTTTTGATAGTTTGTATTGAAATAATTGTAATTCATAGGGAATTGCATAAAAGGTACAGGTTGTCCTATGTATGCTCTGCCAGGTTTTATGTAATGTTAACTTTAAAATAACAAAATGAGGAAACTGACATTGTCATAGTCCACACAAATTTTATTCAGCTTTTATCAGTTTTACATCTTCAATTCATTAGTATACTTGGGCTCATGTATCTTTTTCCCAGAAAAAAATCCTTCTCCTGTGAAGGCTGCTGTTACCTCCCTCCACAGTCACAGTACAGGCTCTTTCATTACCACAGGGCTTCCTGGTGCTGTCAAGGTATAGCTATAGTCTCTTATCTCTAACCCATAGCAACCACAAATTTGTTCTCCATGCTTCTGATTTCACTATTTTATATTATATAAATGCAAACATAGATACTATACCCTTTGGTGTCTTTTTGTGTGTGTGTGTGTAATATGATCCCTTCAGGAATCATCTAAACCATTGCATATATCAAAATATTGTTTCATTTTACAGTTCCATAGTTTTCATGGTGTTAATATATCAGTTCGCTTACACATTCTCCAATTGAAGAATATTTCTATTGTTTTTGGCTTGGAATTATAAATAAAGGAGACATGAACTTTTACATGCAGCTTTTTTTGCAAACACAAATTTTCATCCTTCTAAAATGAAGGCTCCAGAGGGAAATTACTTGCTAGCCTGTGAGAGTTAGGTGGTTAGTTTTGTATTAGTTGGGAGAGGTATTTAATTTTTTATTACTATCAGAAATGTATCAACAATTCAGTTTGTCTGTATTTTTATGAGCATTTGTTGTCAAATGCTCAAACAAGTTGTACATTTCTTTAGACAGGTGGTAGTTTATCTCAACTTTAAGATGTAAAAAAGTGCCCTTGCTTTAGAAAGGCCTGTTTAGATATTTGCTTTATCCAGGTCATTGAAAGGACAAACCGTATCCTGCATTTAGGGTCTTTACATGTACTTGAATACAGTAGTTACAGGCAATGGGAAGGACTTGAAGCTCTCCATGGTCATGGCTGCCTGCTGATGAGCCATGGCATACTGAAAATGTAGGCTTGGGTATAGGCATGTTTCCTGACAATGGTTCCACCCACATATCCCAAACTTCTGAAGTATTTGAAAAGAAAAATATAAAATAAAAATTTTGAATGAAACCTTTCCCGATTTATAAATGTAAATTTAATCAACAAAAGGCACTAGTTCCTACACAAGTCCTATGAATCAACTTTGGCCTACAGACAAGTTATTAATAGGATGTACAATCTCCTCTTCACAGGCCTGTAGGCCTCTGGCCTCTCTTGTCTCTAGCTTCTTCTTAGTTTTGGTTAATGTCTTTGGAGTCTTTGGATGTTCTTCTTTTTCTAACTATAATCTAATAGAAGATTCAGAGTACCCATGAAGACTAACAAAGATGGAAAGATGTGTTTGGTCAATTTTTATGGAAATGATCACATTGGTTCAATTACATCTTGAACCAATAACACAATTTTAATTTAGACATTTTATTTCAATGGCTATAAGCTATTGTAAACAGGCAGCTTTTGTGACAATTTTCCAGCCTGAGTAGTCATAGACCTTGTAAATAGGTAGCCTTGGCAGATAATACCAACTTAGATAAGGACAAGTGAATCACAGGCAGAGTCATAGTGACCTGTCCCCTGAACTCTCACCCAGCCGATACCCTGTTCTGAAAGATATCTGTATTCCTACTGAATACCCACGCTCCAGTGTCATCCCCTTCCCCATGTCCTTCCTTTTTGTGTTTATAACCCTGGTGTGAAAGAGTATCAATTATGATTTGAAAAAAAATTATTTAAAAAAATGGAAGATTTTACATATTATGTAGGTTGATTGAAACTACTTATCCTTTTTGTGAGATATGTGTAAAATGTTTATACCAGAAACATTGATTGTTAATAAGTGCCAAATAATGTATTAAAATATTATTGATGCTATAAACTTTTTGCATCTTCAAATTTCATAGCTTTAAACTGCTTGGCTTCAACTATATTGAAGCTTTATTTCTATTGCCAGGCAAGAGTTCCTTAAATTGCTGTTACATTGTAAGATGCATGCATGCTACTTGCTGGTGAAATGTCTTTTCCATGTTTTTTCTGTCTTCACAATGCCCATTTTCCATTTGTGATTAACTACTCCCCATTTCCATAGAGTCTACTGAAAATCGTCTACATCAGTGAATGCCCACCTTCCTAACGCTGCAAACTTTTAATGTGAGTGACTTTCCATGTTGAGATGATCCATAATCATACAATTATTTCATTGATACTCCATACTGTAATTTTGCTAGTTATGAATCATAATGTAAATATCTAATATGCAGGATATTTGATGTGTGACTGACCCCTGTAAAAGGGTTGATATATCGCCAAAGAATTCAAGATGCACAGGTTGAAAACCACTGACCTACTTCAAAATAATCTTCACTTCTCCCCCATTCCAACAGCACTTTTGTAAGGTACTCTGTTGTACTGTTTTCTTGTTTTACATCTCCTAGCACTGTCTTCTGGACATTGTAGTGTTTGCGCCTTTCCTGTCTAACACAGTAGTTTCAAAGTAATCATGTTGAGATTTATTTAGGACTATGCTAACATATAATTTCAGCCAACGAAAAAACATTGTCCCTAAAACAGTTTTTACTGGATACAAAGTGTTTCATTGTTACTAACACTGTGTGAATGCATGTTTCCCCTTAGGTTTTGTTAAGATGTCCTTACAACTTTCCATTAGAGAACATTCCATGGCCCAGAGTTTGTCTGTTATACATAAAGCACAGAATGGTTAATACAATACATGGGATCAAGTGTTTACATATTTTTTGTGATGCTTGCTGCTAGATCTGTTTCTATAGGGTAATAAACAATGTATTTTACAATCCTGGAAGGAATATGTTTTTACTATTAAAAATGTATTTCCCAAAATTATAAATAAATCATTCATCATAAATTCCACAATTGAAAACGAGTATGGTATCAGTGTTGTAGCGTTTATGCTCTGAAGTAGCTAGATGAAATATAAATTTCACTAATAAAATACAGAAAGTGGGGCTCTGTTTTTCTTTTTCAAATTCTCTCTAACACAAAGTGCAGAGCAGAAGCTTGCTGAGTGGAGCTGCTGTGCAGAGTACTGACTGTAAGACCTGGAGTACTGGACTGTGAGGGACCTGGGGCCTTTGTCCTGAGAAGCCTCTCTGTATGAGAAATTCAATGACCATTTTAGCACATTATTCTCGTTAGACTGTGCAGGAATTTTCACTTAAAAATTCAATTAGTATGAATAGTTGATTGGTGGCAACCCCCCTGGCTGCTACACTGAAAGTTTTCATTTACATTGCAGAATGGAGCATTTTAAACAGAGCTCACTTAGTTTGCAGCCATTTATAAGATTATAAAGACACATATTGTTATTAATATACATGTAATTTGGAGAAGAATGACTTCCAGATTGCTTAGTTGCTTGAGGAGAGATTCTGTTTTAAAAGAATTGATTTAGTATTTAATAGGCATGTGTGTGCCTGAGCGGTGTAGTTGTTTATGGAGGCCAGAAGTGAGTGTTGGATTTCCTGGAACTTGACATACAGGTGGTCACGAGCTGCCTGTCTTGGGTGCTGGGAACCAAACCTGGGTCCTCTGCAGAAGCAGCAGATGTTCTTAACTGCTGAACCTGTTCTCTGGTCTCTGAACCATAACCTTTGTTTTACAAATGAAAGTGAGAAAATACTGTTTTTGCAAGAAAAGGCATATACACTTTTAGATGCTTAATTTGCATAGCATGTTTATAAAAACAATGGCCCTGAGAGCTACCTCTCAGTGTAACTCTTAATCATTCACCCTAAGTGCTTCCCCATTTGGGAGATGATAGCTCTGCAGATTTCCATGGAAATGGATAGTACATCCTGTATTTAATCACACAAAGCATTGAAGTAAATGATAATTTTACCTGAAAGCAAGCAGTTTGCTGACAACACATCTTAAATTATTTTTCAAATGCATTAGATTTTAAATTTCATAATCTTGTTTAGTTCTAATTATCATGATATAAATTCAAGAATGTCTAACATTTTTCTTTAAGTCTCTTACAGTGCTAGGGGAAAAAAACACAATATGTTTTAAAAGATCTTACTTTTGAAAAAAATTAAAAATAAAGTATTTCCAAATTTTTACTGTGTCTCCAGTTTGGCTATTGTCTCTTTCCTGCTGTAGGTTATCTCAGTGCTCAGGTCTCAATCCTGATACCTTAGCATCTCCTTCTTCCTCCTGAGTCTACTTACCCTGTTCTTAATTCTGACTTTGTATCATGTTGTATGTACTGCTTCTCTTCCTTTCCTGTCCCCCTGTCCTTTTCTTTCAGGACTCCCCTGTCTTTTAAATGACAAGCTTAAACACTAATTCCTTGTACACTGAGGACTATATAGCCTGGAAATAATCCCAGGAGTGTCTGCTTGACCTTCAGTGACCTTTTCAGGCCATTCACTTGCTTTCTTACCTATCTTACTTTCCTTGATAAGAATGTTATCTTCTGCCCTCTACTCTTACTGTTTGTTTTATCTATTGACCCCAACAATTTCCTCATTTCTTGATAATTTGAATCGAGGTTCACTGTTGCTCTCTCCAGTATTTCTGACTTAATTCTGTGTCACCAAAATGTTCTTGTGACTCCTAGTATCCATTTCTCCACTTATGTTCCATTTTTATGCAAACTATTCTTCTTTATATTAAACCTTGTTCATGATGTTTTATTATGGACTTAAAACTTCAGTCACTTCAGTTACAATGGCATATAGCAATCAGTGCTGTGATGTGAGACTTACATCAACATAAATACCAGAACCCCCTTTTTCCAGCAAATTCCATTAATCTTAAATTTCTCCTCCAAAACATAATCATGCCTCATATGAAATCTCCTATCCGTTGTCTCCTCTTGTTTTCTTTGCTTTATCCATGGCTGAAATTCTACACTCAACCACAGTCATTTTCTTTATATCTCCTACCTCGCCATGTGTGCTTTCATACTTTGAGAAAAAAGACAAATCAAGTCAAACTCTTCTTCACTGTGTTCCAGTAGTTAAACATAGCTGAAGAGATATAAGCAGTGGGATCTACATTGTTCATTGGACAATATGTTGGTTTGAATAACTTTGGCCCCCATAGACTTATGTGTGTGAATGCTTGGCCCATAGGGAGTGACACTATTAGGAGGTGTAGCCTTGGTTGAGGAGGTATGGCCTTGTTGGAGGAAGTGTATCACTTTGGGAGTAGGCTTTGAGACCCATCTTCTACCTCCTTGAGGAGTCAGTCTTCTCCTGACTGCCTTTGGATTGAAATGCAGAACTCTCAGCTTCTTCTCCAGCACCATATCTGCCTGCACACAACCATGCTTCCTGCTATGATGATAATGGACCGAACCTCTGTAATTGTAAATGAGCCCTAATTAGATGTTGTCCTTATGAGAGTTCCCTTGATCATGGTATTTCTTCACAGCAATAGAAACCCTAACGCTCCCTATTGCTGGCTCTTACATCCTCTCCACTGCTTTGGTTCATTCTCTTACCTGTGGACTTCTTTTAAGCTCTCCCAGAGCTCTCCTATTTGAATCTGTGACTTAATTTCACTTAGGAATTTAAAGCAATAATAAAAGAATCTTGAGTTTCTATGTCACATTTGCTTTTATTCCGACCCTTCTTAATGACTGCAGCTAAACTGTATCATTCCTTATCACCTTTATTCATTGACTTATATCAGTCTCCAAAGGCATCACTATTTATTCCATTAAACAACAACTAAACCACAGAACTCCTTTACTCCTAAGCCATATTCTTGTGCTACATGTTCTCACAGTATCTGTGGGCAAGCTATACTGCTTGTCTTTTTATTTTGATAAAAAATAATTCCAGTTGAATTAATAAATTCAACAGTCTTCAAATTTTCTCCAGACTGCTAAAACCAGGGAGTGATACTCAGCCTTCATATGTATGAGCAACTATTTAATCTATTCTTCCTAAAACATATTTTAAATTTCAGGGTGAAGAGATGGCTCCGTAGTTAAGAGTACCTGCTCCTCTTGTGGAAGATACAAGTTTGGACCTCAGCATCTACTTGGTGGCTTGCAACCATCTGTAACTACAGTTCTAAAGGATGAAATGCCTTTTTCAGACCTCTGCAGACACCAGAGATTTATATAGTGCACATATGTACATATGTAGGCAAATATTCATATACATAAAGTAAGCAAATTTTGAAAAAATTATGAATTATGTACATATTTTAAATTTATCTTTCAGGGAAATACATACTTCTGAATGGGTCTTCTTTTTCTAATTGAATGTTTATCTTTCTGTCCTTTTCTCTAATTTATTTTTATAACCCAGACATGTGTGTCCTTGATGATTTTTCTTAATAGTGTGATGTTGAGGCAAATCAAATCTGAAGAAGTTGACTCACCTGAAGGTTTTGGGGCAGGAGAATTAAGCACTGAAAGGAAATAACATTTGAAATGTAAATAAAGTATTTAATAAAAGAAAAGAACACTAATGTTAAAGGCAGGTCTTTATTGTAAGCACCTTTGTAAGCACTCTCTTTAAGAGCACTCAGACGTGGTTCTAGCTCATCTGATTCACTGGCAGCCTTCAGCTTTGTGTTCTGTTCTTGATAGGAAGTCTGGATGAAGACAGCCCCTCACCTGGGGATGCCAAACCTTCATGGTGGTTTCACAGCTGCTACAAACATGGATTACTTGATGAAAATACATTCCACACTGTAAGCCCAGCTGTTGCTGACATCACAGCTTCTGTGTAGCAAGGCCTTGTTAAGCCTCTATGAGTCCCAGAAAAACGTTATTCATGACCAACCTCAGAGATCTCCAGCCCATTTCATTTACTGTGCCTATATGTCCTTGTAAATGGGTCTTTATGTGAGATCTATGGTTCTAGGCTTAGAAATCTTACTGTGATTGTGGAACTTCCAGCTGGGCACAAAAATGCCATGCTCTGTTCTAAACGATGTGAGCAAGCAGATTTCCTGGCTTATTGGCTTAGCTTGGGAGATGTTTCCTGTACATTTCTCCCTAGTATTTCAACATGTAGCCGTAACAAAGGCTTCTCCTGTGTGCTGTCTTTGCTTACTGTGATCTTTATCATAGGTAGGGCAGGGTGACTTGGTTTCGCAATGAATAAGTGAGTCCCTGAGATTACGGAGATGCTTGAATAGTTTCAATGACCAACTTTTGTCCTGATACAGAGAACTAACTGCTGAATTGCCCAAATTCTGGACTGTAACATTAGAAGATTGCTGTATAGTTGAAGGAAGAAATTGAAGAGAAGAAAAGATGTAGAAACTGAGGTTGTAAATACCTGAGGATTGGAGCTGAGGCTATGAAAACTCTGAACCAAGGATACTGTTAAGGCTAGAACCCCTGTTCAGCCCCTGCACAAGCTGGGGAACCCTGTTGCCTTCTTTCCCCTTCCCTGACTGCATAAAGAAAACTCTTGGTGAAAACTCTGGGCTAACACATCATTACTCCTTCTGGTCTCCTTTCTGGCAACTGACCCAAGAGTGTCCTTCAGTTTTTTATGTGGGCACAATCCCAGCTCCCGGCTCCCATCAACACTCCTCACTCCTTGCCTCACTTCTGTACACCCCCCCACCTTAATTTAACCCAGATGTGCGACTCTCCCTGTGAGATTGCTGAATCCAACCGAGAGCTGCCTCCTAGCAAACCTGTCATTATCTATTTTTAATCTGGTCTAATCTGGACTAATCTGTGTCACTGAGGAAGAGAAAATGCCTATCAGATACTAAAAAGGTTCGAGAGAACTGCTAAAGATTAAACTGTCTAAAGCATCAACAGGTAGGGTTCAGGTGTTGTACGGATCTTGGCACTCGTAGTCTCTACGAGCCCACAGCAATTTCTATCATACAGAGCAAAGAAACTCTTAAGCAGTTGTTTGTGACAGCTTTAAATATCACATAAGGTTGATAAGGACCAAATTTTTATCTTCAACCGACACAAGTTCCCTCTAAATTCCTACAGCTGAATTGTTTAAAAATTGTTTGTATATTCTCTGGTGTGTGTGTGTGTGTGTGTGTATCCGCGCGCGCCTGCACGCGCATGTGCACACACATGGAGGCGCATGCATGGTTAGCTTATGGAAGTCGGGGGATAACTAGGGAGCTTACTCTCTTTGTTCACCTGTGTCTCCTGAGAGAAGTGTTTTTACCTGCTGAGTCATCCTGTGGGCCCTCTAAATATAGACTCTGAAAGGAAACTCTCACCTAGATACCCAGAAGACATCTTAAATTCTTCCTATCGAAGGAGCTCCTTGTCCTCTTCACGTTAACACACTTCTCTCAGAATCTTTAATCTTCTGTTAATGGCAATTTGAATTTCTTAGACTATGTAGTCATGGTCTAACTTTTAAAAATTTTCTAGATATTTATTTCGTTCTAGTATTTATAAAATTCACAATCTATCATATATTAAGTGTTCAGGTGACTTCTATGGAATGAAGAAATACATAAAAATCAATTTTTATTAAGCTGTGGACTACATTATTCTATATTTTTCATTACTAGAGATGAAGCCCTTTGACTTCCATATGCTAGGCTAGTGCTATGCCAATGAGCTAAACCTCCAAGCCTTTTAAGAAGTTATTTATTTATTTATTTATTTATTTATTTATTTATTTATTTATTTATTTTTAAAATTGAGACGTGGTCTTACTAAATTGCCTAGACTGCCTTTTTGCCATAGTTAGCCTCATCTATGAACTTGACACAGACTTAAGGTCACCTGGGAAGAAGGAAACACAACTGCAGAATTACTGAGATCAGCTCACACTGTATGGCAAAATGTTTTAATTCTCAGTTAATGTATGAGAACTCAGCTTACTCTGAACACAAGAATGCCACAGTGTGCATTTAAATATGAAGGGGGAACTTTTGTGTATCTTTTCTTATCTTCTACCCAGTCTTTCTCATAGGTTTCCTGTTTTTCATACTCCAGAGTAGCTGACCCATGAATCTCTGGGTATGATTACAGGTGTATGCCACAAGATCAGACATTTTCACCTAGGTTTGGGTTATCAAACTCAGGTGGTCAGGTTTGTATGGCTAATGTTATACCAGCTGGACCATTTCCCATCTCATCCCATATGATTTAATGTACTCATTATTTTTGGCCTCCCTCCTCAAAATATATAAATTAGCTGACTATTGCTTTTATTATTCACTATAATTTCTGTACTATAACGTTGTTTCCTCTGAAAGTTGGATCATGATGCCTCTTTTTTCTTAATGAGCACCACAAATCAGATCATTGATTAGCACTTTTCCTCAATTTTTATATTGATTATGTGAGCCAAGTTCAGAAAAGCAGGAAGAAAATTACTTTCATGTCAAAGACTTGTAGATCACAGAAATGCATTCAATAAAACACTGAAACTTTCTACATAGTGAAAGGATAAAAGTGTTATACTTTATAAAAAACATTAAAGTAAATGCATTTGGGAAGAATTATTTCAGGCATTTCCAATGGACAGTTTTATGAGGTACTGTTGATCAAGATTTCTTTTGAGTAGCTTCCTTTCCTACAACACTGCTTTTATAAGTACTAAATAGCTGTGGCAATTCTTATCTCATTGTGCCTGCCACAGGCAACAAGGGATAATTCATCCAGCTTTCATTATTAAGTATTAATACTTATTATTGAAGGAACATACACAACAACCCTGTTTAAGAATTGATGCTGTGCCCAAGGTCTGCTCAGGCCACTGGCTGGGCAGGGGTTCCTGTGTCCCTGGATCCTGTTGGTCCCAGTTACTCTAGGTGTTGGGTTAGATGTCGTGACCTCCTCACCTATGACCCTGGGCATGTTAGAGCACCCTCGAGTTGAGCTTCCTCTGGAGCTTCCTCTGGGTGTTGAGTGACTGGATGCAGAGCTAGTGCCTGCTCCAGCCACATATGTAGCAAAGGATGGCTGTGTTGGGTATCAAGGGGAGGATCCTTGATCCTGTGACGGTTCGGTGTTCCAGTAGGAGAATTCAAAGGGGAGGATGTGGGAGTGTGTGGGGGGTTGGTGGGGAAACACTCTCATAGAAGCAGAAGGAAGGAGGATTGGATGGGGGATTGGGGTTGGAGGGTTAACCAAGGTTGGGGGAATAACATTTGAAATGTAAATAAAGAAAATATCCAATTAAAAATAAATAAATAAAAACAAAATGAAATAAACTTAATTTCTGAAGAAAAAAAAAAAAGAGTTGATGTTGCCTGAGCAGTATTCTTCCCGGAAATAATCTAGCAGGACAGAAGCATATGACGGTTATACACCAGGATCAACACAAAGTCCTCATCAACTCTTCTCCCTTACTCCTTCTACCATCCACTCCCCTCTTTCCTCTCCCCACGTTCTTTCTCATAATTATAGATTTTTTAATGCAAGGTTTCTGTTCCCCTTGGATTTAAAGTAGAATATGATCATGCACATAAAATTAACACTATTTTGTATTGTTTATTAGAAAATTGTAAGTGAAAACCAATAGTCAGTGTGTAGTACATGTCATGAAGTTTATAACCAAGGTAAGTGATATTATTTTTCTTATTATTGTCTTAGATCAATAAATATATAAATATTACTCATAAATGAATACAAGAACAATCATAAGCTAGTTAAGTATTTGCCAGGATTATAAATTGAAGTATAACGTGCTAGCTCATTTCTTCTATTTTAGCCTTTTGTTTGGCTCCTGTTAATAACTAAGAAAGACTAATGTAATTGGGATTGATTCCTTAGTTAAATGTCTATCAAATACCCTTTTTTATAGCTAAACTATTTGGAACACCTAACAAGCCTTAGTCTCCCAACATATAAGTTCTAATAACACACATCCATGTATCCTCTGGTCCACATAAATATGTTTTTGTAAATTTACAATTAAATAATAGAACATAACTGTTTTCTTCATCTTCATTGTATAGAAACATGATTCTTAGTAGAGCTTAAGTTATTCTGTGGTCATATTATCTAAGTGCTAAGATTGCCACTCCCCTGCAGGGCTGTAGCTCACATGTGGGCCTGGGTTTTGTTGGGCTGAGTTGTGGATCCCGTGTGTCTGCCATGGCTCAGGGAGGCAGAAGTGCGGGAATTTAACTGAGTTCACTCCACACTGTGCTGGGTGGACACTGGGCTATGAGAAGCCACTGAATTCCACTCCGGGCATGGGGAGATCTCAGACTGAGACCTGTGTTGGCAGAGCTCTTGGGTGGAGAACCCCAGGCAAGAAGGTGTGCGGGAATCATCTGGTTTCAGACTCCAGGGCTCCCAGGCACTGCTGGGAGAGGTGGAAGAGTGGAGACTGGGATCATATGGGCTAGACCAGCCAGCAGCTGAGGGAGATGAGGGAAAGAAGCTCTGGCAGTGCCCCACAGGGTACTAAGACTCTTGATCACTGAGACTCACTTAGTTGGGTCATGGCTGGCTCTGCTAGCTTGCTTGAGTTGACAGCCCTCTGTGGCTGGAACGCAGAGAGGTCCTCTGGTGGAGGATTAGGCAGTGGCTCATTGGTTGAAGGCCCCCTCTACAGTTCTCCATGGTGGGCCCAAAAGACACGAGGAAGTCCATGGTTTTAAAAGGTTTATTGTCATGGCAGAAAGTAGATGTGGCTGAACCCTGTGTCCTCAGGGTGGGCCTGAGGTTAAATATCTTTTGTATGGAAGAAGGTCTGGGAAGGAATGCTTAATTGGATATACCCTCTGGCATTTAGGTATCTCATTAATATGGAGATCTCTTGAGGATCTGTGGCCTGTAGACATGCCCTCTACCTGTGGAGGGGCTGGTAGGGGCATTGCCCTACATGACTGAAAGGCACGAATCAATAGAGGTCTTTGGACTCATGTCAGGAGCCTGGAGTCTGGGAGCGTGAAGAAAAGCATGCCTTCCCTTGCAGGGATACTTGTTGGGTCTCGGGCCATCTCTAGCCAGTGCTCAACCAGAATCCATGCTATCCTTTCACAGTCCTCTGCCCCACACTCCTCCGTTTTGGTTGCCTTAGCATTGCAAACTATGCAGTTCTAATGCATTGGAACAGGGAGGAAGCAGGTGAGTCCCCCACATTGTGTTAATACCATCCCTCCATTCACCAGCTGCTAGATGTTGAGCAGATAAATTTCTCATTTAAAAAACGGTTTTGTGCTCACTAACTTCATTAAATTTTTTAGGTACTTATTTGTTTATTTGTTGTATGTTTGTATATGTGTGAGGGTGCATATGAGGATCAGGGGACAACTTAAAATTGTCATTTATTTTCTTTCACCATGTCAGGTCTAGGGATAGCACTCAGGTTCACAGGCCTGATGTCCTGCAAGTGCCTTTATCCACTGAGCCATCTTGACAGCACCCTGAATTTTGGAGTCTACTGTTTAGATGAGTCAAAACACACGGCAATGTTCAAGTGATAATTGCATATTATTCTTATTGATAAGTTTGGATCCACTTCTAATGTCTTATGAATATGTTACAGAAATCTGCTTAAGCCATCTTACTTGTCCCTGATCTTTAATTTAAAAGAGATACTACTTCAGTATACCTTTTTTGAGAGAATAACCTAGAATAGCATCTTGATACTTTATAAAGCCCAAAGCAATTGCTAATATCCAATGAATAAATGCATTTTAGTAAATATAAATATATGGTTAACTTTTAGTTCGGATATAATTTTATGCTTGCTTTGATTTTATGTGTACTGAGCTATGTAAAATACTCTAGAAAAGTATACATTTCTTGAACCACTTAACCACATATGTGTATGATTATGACACGGTGCATCTTGTTGTTTTTGTGTGAGAAACTCTTAATTGTTCCAAAGTACAAAGCTTTTCCATTTTAATATGTATACTCAACAATTATGAGAATATATGAGCTAGTCATAAAGGAGTAATATAAAACTTAGTAATAAGCCAGTTTAATGTGTTAACATAGCAAGGTCTCCCAGTTTGTATTTCCCTTAAAATTTATTCAAATTAAATTTAACTAGCCTTTTTTCTCGAGCTCCATGAAGCTGTTATTTTTCCCATCCCATATATGTGCAGTAAAGTGAGGCTATAGATAAATAAATGTAGATGAGAAATATGGTAAACTTGCAATAGAGATTTCTCTGGCAAAGCAGTATTAATATCTGAACAAAGACAGAAAGCTAAGGAAAATCATTATTAACCTTTTTCTAAGATCAGAAATTTATTACCAATATCATTCAAACCCTTGATGCTCTAGGCACTCTTCCACTGGATATGCTCAGAGAGAGGTGACTGAGTGCCTGTTTCAGAGGGAAGTATGGGGATTAGGAAACTACTTTTGGTGCACAAAGTCTTCAGATTCCCCATGCTGCTTGAGAGTTTTCTTATTTGGTGATCACTGCTCCCTAGTTTCATTCAGCATAGACTTTCTTAGTTACGATCTTCCATCCAAGGACAGAGAGAAGGTGATGGCCAGGGTTTGGCTGTTTATAAGCACATCAGGCTAGGGATAACAGAAGGGGAATAGTTATATTCACCCTTTATATGCTTCTGTTCAAATACCTTTTCCTCTATGTTCAGTAAAGAACTAGTCTATTCTAGAACCTACCAGAGTCAATACTCAAACTGGAGAAACAAGAATGAGAATGTCATTGCTTGTATGGATGGCCAACCTTCTGAAATTGGTACATAATTTCACCACTTACAAAGTTTATGCTTAAGAATTGAATACATTGAGTAACAAAAATTTTTACAAGTCCCTCTTATTCTCTTCTTTTTTAAGATATATTTATTTTATGTATGTGAGTAAACTGCTGTTGTCTTCAGATACAACAGAAGGGGGCATCAGATCTCATTACAGACAGTTGTGAGTCACCATGTGGTTGCTGGGAATTGAACTCAGGACCTCTGGAAGAGCAGTTAGCACTCTTCTCTGAAGAGCCATCTGTCCAACCCTACAAATATCTCTTAACATTTCAAAATTAAATTTATAATCTTATAATTTGGATCACATTCATAACCCTTGCCCATGGGTTGGAGGTTAGGCATGTCTAGTAAGGAACTTATGTTCCACTCTTGTAAACTCTCATATAAATGAAATGTATCACAGTAGTAGAACATTCTAAATTTTTACATGCTATGTAATTTAGGCTAGTATTTATATTTTAATACACAAATAAATCAGGATTGTATATTGAAGACTTCATAACAGATATCTAGGACTTTTGATCCAAAGGGCAGTAAGGCTTTTTTTGTTTGTTTGTTTATGTACAGCCATTCAAAAATATACTTATAGCCACATAGAGTAGTTGTAAATTGCAACCACACATATACTCAGTTATAGGGACAATCATTATTCATATACACCAAATTCTTCCACTGGCCTACTATGAATATTTTGGAAAATTACAGTATCACAACAGCAGAAATATCTAAATTTTATACATTAACAATAAATTTATTTTTTAGGCTACAGTCAAATATTCATGGCTCAGACCTCAGTTAAGAAAATTATTAATGCATATTCATTCTTTGCTTTATTCTCTCTCTCTCTCACCCCCCTCTCTCTCCAGATAGTCATATTTTAGTAAAAAAAGAAGGAAGGCAAAAGGAAGAACGGATACAGATTTAGAGCTTAGCATTATGTGCTAACACTTTTGGTTTGCTCCTGTTACCTTTGCCAACCATAGGAGTGTTTTTTCTGGATGTGCTATTTAGAATTTGCCTTTAGAAGTCAGGCTTTCATCAAAACCATACCTAAGGTAATAGTGTACTGTGAGAGCATTACAACAACTTACTTATTCTGCTTATGTAATGTACATTCAACCTGGTTATAATTAACTCACTTCTAAGGAAAACATTGTAATTCATCTTACTATGCTTTGCACTTCCAATATAATGAACCTCCGTGAGCTCAGCTGAATGCACAGCTTCCATTATAGCATGTTCCCATTTTCATGTTACCCTTTCAGGACACTGACTCGGAGAATTTTACGGTGCTGGGTGGTGTGTGTGTGTGTGTGTGTGTGTGTGTGTGTCTATGTGTCTGTGTGTCTGTGTGTCTGTGTGTCTGTGAAGAATATGATTACGAGGTCTTCTGCAAACTGAAATGGTGAAATCAACAACAAATATGTTGGAAGCAACATACGGATGGAGAGTGATAACATTTGATTATGGCTCTGTGTGCTGTTCTATGAAAGCAAGGCAAGGAAAATAATTTTCCCCCAATGAGATTCCAGTAAAAGATTAATTAAAACAAAAATCTTTGATTTTGTTACTATAATTTTTACGCTGTTATAAAGAGGGTGACTACTATTTATTTATGTTTTTTTAGATTAGACTGCTCTAGATCATCGCAGGTTAGATCAATGCTCTTCTGAATAAATCAGACCCATCCTTGGCTTAATGACATTGTTGTCAGTTTTTTCTAGTTTTATATGGCATCTCTACAGTCTTTATTTTAGATACCTGTCCCATGATCCCTGAACTTCTCATCCAGGGAAGAGATCTCATTTTGTCCTACCAAGACCCCTTCCTAATCAGGAAATTTTGTTGAGTATTTAGTAGTTGTAATGTATTAACAATTTTAATTCATTCTTTATAATATTTCATGGTGTGCTTATATCTCTGAAATGATGCAAAGAATGACCTATTTAATGGGGTTTAACTAGTAGTTGACTTGAACAAAATTTTTGTTATTCATTCACTTATTTATTTATTTATACACACACACACATGTTCAATTATTCAAAATGTATTATGTATCTAATTACTACAGGGAATTTCGGATTGGGGCATTAAAGAAAACAGAATGGAAGAAAGAATATCATCCTCAGCCCAAGATCCATATACACATAGGCTTGAGGAACTTATTGTTATTCAGAGAAACATTTTTTTTTCCAGGAGCTTTACTGCTATGCAGACCAGCTGTCTTAGGAGCCATTTCCCCTTGGTGATAAAAGAGGAACATAAAAATATTCATGCCTCTATTCATTTAAAAAATTTATGGAGTGCCTCATATTTCAGGCATAGTGCTTGGCATTTGGGGGATTATTAATGAATGAAACTCATTAATTACTACTGTTAAAAGTTTGCCTGTACCTCTGAGGAACTGTGAAGTAGAAAATAACATTTTCAAGCCTTGTGTGGTTGTGCATACCTATAACCCCAGCCCTTGGGGGGATGAGAAGGTAAAGGGCAGCCTCCATTCAATAGTGAATTTCAGGCCAGTTTGGGCTACGTGAGACATAGTCACAGAATGGAAAAGAAAAGAAAAAGGCAATACATTTTTTACAATCTACAAATAAGAAAATATAAATTTACTCATTAAAAAAAACCATAGCCACACAAAAATTTCCTAGCCAATATCTGTACACATTGCGACATATCAGAAACAAATTTTGATATGTTATGTCTGTGAGTGTCTGAGCTTCTTTGTCCTTGGTGCTTCACATAGATGTTATTTTTTTCTAAGAATTTTATCCAACTTGATCTCATGAAAACTTAACATTTTAGTACCAAAACATTCTGAAGCCAATGAATATTTTGAGTAAACTGACTTCCTTTTTAGAATGACTCACAACATTTAGTATCATTAAAATCCCTATGCCTAATTCTATATCAATGGCCCCATCAGTTCATTGTATGTGAGACACCTTTGCCAGGTGAGTTATTTCTCCCCCCTTACCACCCACACAAGATGATCCTCTAGGCCTCTGGTCCCCTCCATACTATTAGGATTATTTCCATATTAGTGGTCTTCAAACCTGCTTTATTCAAGGGCCACCTTTGACTAATGAGGACATCCTTCCCTCTCCTTTCTTTTTCTATACCTACTGGACCTTAGTTCAAGAACCATAATTAAGAAGGTTGGCCCAGTTAAACAGCTCGTCTACCAACTTAACCAGGCCCAGCTCAAGTCTCACAGTTCCTGCACTGGTCTAATCTAAGAAAATCTGATTATCATATCAGACATACAATCAAAGAAAGAGGTCTACATTACACAGGTGAAATTGCAAAGACAAAATTAAAATGTTTAGCCAAAACAGCATGATTTCCAACAAACTGAATAGTTCTATAGAAATGATAGGTGAACACGAGGAAACAGAATTTAAAAGAATATTTATTAACTATTTGAAATTTAAAGTTAACAAAGGCATGAATACACTCCATTAAACCCTAAGAAGATAATTGATGATAGTGTAGTCTCCATGAAAATACAAATACATGAGTGAATGAAGTTAGAAGAATTTGAGTTCAATAAAGAATTAAATAAACAAACCGAAACATTGAAAAGGAGCAAGATAAAGATCTAAGCAAAATAAGCAAAGAATATAAAAAGTGAAAATACCACAGAAAAGGAACATACAGGAAATGTAGAGAATTGTTAATGGATAAAATCTTCAAATTATAGGTAGAGGTGAATGTGATGACTATTTCTGGTTGTCAATTTGACTACATGTGGAATTACTTATAAATCAAATGGCTGGGAATATTTGTGGAGGATATTTTTTCTTCAATAAATCATTTGAAGCAGGAAGACTCACTTCTAATCTGGATTTTTTAGGTAGGAAGAACCACCTTTAAGGGCCACATTTTCTGACGGCAGCCTGTATAAAGGACCTGAAAGAAGAAAGCTCACTCATTTTGTCTGCTTGCTGTCCCTTTCATTAGCAAGTCCATTCCTTCATTTGGCATTAGAGTCTACTTCTGGATTCTGGAATATACTGCACACCAGCTGAAACACCCAGCTTTGAGGACTGAACAATTACTGGATTTTTGGACTTTCTGTTGGAAAATAGCCATTGTTGGTCTAGGGAGATCACATTCCTGTAAGCCATTCTTATAAATATCATATGCATAAGATAAAGGATGAGATATATTTATAAGATACAGTAGGGCCTATACCATATCATAGTTATAATATGTATACAAAACAAAGAAAAATGAAAAAAAAAACAAAAGAAAAAAGATGACACATGTTACAAATAAAGGAACACCATCAGTCAAAAGCCAGAAGAACTTGAAGCAATGCACTACAATTTCTAAAAGACCATGACTTAAAACTCAGGCTATTGTATGCAGTAAAGCTATCTGCCATTGTTGAAGGAGAAAGAAAATTGGTCCATGAATTCATGAAAGAAACAGCCTAAAAATTATATTGAATAAAAACAAGTCCTATATAGAGGGGATGCTTGCAGCCAACCATTGGACTAAGCAAGGGATCCCCAATAAAGTCTCCAATGGAGGAGTTAGAGAAAAGACTGAAGGAACTGAAGGGGTTTGCAACCCCATGGGAAGAAGAATAATATCAACCGACCAAACACCCCAGAGCTCCCAAGGACTAAACCACCAACAAGGAGTACACATGGAGGGACCCATGGCTCCAGCCGCATATGTAGCAGAGGATGGCCTTGTGGGGTATTGATTGGAGAAGAGGCCCCTGATATTGTAAGGCTCAGTGCCCCACTGTGGGGGAATTCGAGGGAGGGGGTCAGGAGTGGGTGGGGGAACACCTTGTAGAAGCAATGGAGGGGGGATGGGATAGGATGTTTCAGGAGGGGGCAACTGGGAAAAGGAATGACATTTGAAATGTAAATAAACTATCCAATAAAAGAAAAAAAAGAATAAAAAAAGAGAGGAAAAAATGAAGCTATAATTTACTGAGATACAAAATACAACCAATAACATACATAGATGAGCTAAAACAAAACCCAACAAAATTATTGCAATCTACAAACTTTTTAATAGTATTGCTAAATATTTGTTTTTGTTTTGAAAACTATTTTTATACAGTATATCTGTCCATGTTTCCTCTTCCCCCATTTTCTCTCAGGTTCTTGCCACCTATCCACACACCCAAATGCACACACTTTCTTTCTCTTTAGAAAGCCAACAAGCAAGCAAAACCCAAACAAATCACAGTAAACATACACACTTACACACAAGAACACACAAACTTTCAAATCTTGCCAAGCACCAAAAAGATAAACTTAAGTAGTAGTCTGAAAACTATTATTTTTTCCTTTTATTGAAAATAGATTATTTTCTCACATAATATTTCCTCTCTCTAATCCACCACTTCTCCCATCTAAATCCATCCCCTCTCTGTCTCTCATTAGAAAACAAACAAGCTATTGTGGGATAAAGGTAAAATAAAATATAAGATAAAACAAAAACTAACATATCAGGATTGGCCAAACAAATAAACAGAAGGAAAAGAGTCTAAAAGAGAAACGGAGATACACTCATTGCCACATTCAAGAATCCCTCAATCTGCTGCTTGGCAAGAATCTGATATAGGCCAAGGACAAGGAAATGGGCTGCTTGGAAGGAATATGACATTGGCCAAGGACAAGGAAGTAGGCTTCAGGCAGGAATCTGACATTAGGCTAGAACAAAGAAGTAATTTCAGACAGGAATCTAAATATTAGGCTAGTACAAGGAAGTAGGCTTCAGACATGAAAATGACCTTGAGCTAGGACAGGGAAGTAGGCTCTGATACTTTGGTCATCCTGATAAGCCCTTAGAAACAGTGATCACAGGAGTGTTCACGTAATTGGGTTTAAAGCTTTGGGTTTTTTTTTTTTTTTTTTTTTACTATTTTTCTTTATTGTCTTGCTTGTTCCTTGACTATTTATATCTATTGTATTGCTAGACCCTCAACCTAGAACTCACCTTAATATATGCATATAATTAAAATGGGAAAAAAGCATAAAGGGGGGATGGGATAGGGAGTTCTAGGGAGGGGAAATGGGGAAAGGGGATGACATCTGTATTGTAAATAAATAAAATATCCAATAAAAAAAAGAATTCCCCAAACTCACTACAACGAAAGTCAAATTATATATGCAAAGTGCCTATAGAATTAAGAAGAGAATAAAAAGTATATATAAATAAAATAAAATAAAAATAACAAGACAAAATCTAAAATAAAAAAAAAGTTGCCTGACAGGACAGACTTGAGACTAGCAACCTCCATAGATAAAAATGTGTTCATTTTCTGTAGACCATTTAGTGCTGAGCATCCAACCTACTCTTAAGAATAGTTTGTTTCTCCAGTGAGACTATCTAGGAGGAAACTAAGTCTTCATTTGCAAATACTTATCAATTGAAGATAGCTTCTGGGCTAAAGATGAGGGTATGTGTCCACATCTCCCTTCAGCAGTATGACCCCATCTCCTACACATCCATGCAGGTTCTGTACATGCTGCCTCAGTCTCTGTGATTTCATTTGCTTTGATCTTGTTGAATTTAGAGGGCCTTGTTTTATAGTGTCCTGTTTCTCTTCTGGCTATCTCTTGTTACCAAGTGAAGCTTTCAGTGCCAGGATTGGATTACATCTAATTGAGTTGTTGACCAAAGAGGTCCCATGAGAATCCTCAGCTTAAGGAGTTGCCAAAACCATATGTTGTTCTCCATACTATGACAGCAAATTTTCATTGTTGAAGATGACACCTATACAGCTCATTGTATATGGAGAAGCAGAGCTTGTGTTTACAAAGAGCCTTCACCCAGATGTGCTAGTACCTTTGGTACAGGAAGGTACATTGTAGATCACCAAAAGTTAAGTGTAAATATGATCTCAGACTCTAATCCTTTGGTATACAATGCTGTCCTGCCTGCAAGATATGCTAGGGCAATGGTGGCACAAAATTTGTCGTGAAAACCAATCTATATTTGATTTGACTTAAGGCCTACTTCACAAGATAAAATGTATACCTAACACTGCTTGGGTGACCAAGAGCCTGAGACTGGACAGTCTACAGACCTGAGGAAAACTAAATACTCTTCTTAAAGCAACAGTACAATGACTCCTAATGATATTCTGTTATACTCATAGTTCATTGCCAGACATAGAAATTATCATAGAAATTTCCTCCTCTTTCTTTAGTGCATACTAACCAACACAAAGATTGACAGTTAGACATTATGCAGAGAGACCTTAGAACATACGGCCCTAAATGAGATGTCTCTATCAAATCCCTCCTTTCAGGGCTCTGGAAAGCCTGCAGAAATATCACACTATTTTTAAACAAAAAGCTCTATGTAGCCAGGTGTGGTGGCACACTCTTTTTATCTTAGTGGTCAGTAGACAAAGGCTGGATGGTCTCTGTGAGCCAGCTTGTCTATAGATTACAGAGTGAGTTACAGGACAGCCAGGGATACACAGAGAAACCCTGTCTTGAAAAACAAAAGCAAAAGAAAACAAGCAAAAAAATCAGAATGCACAAAAACTCTAAATATAGTATGTCATAACTGTCATGAGGAGTAAGAAAAATGCTTATAAGGGAAGCTGTCAATTGATCTTTAGACGATTGTCAGATTCTATGCTTGTCTATGTATATTATTATGAGTTAGTTATTCACTTGCTTATCTATTCATCTATTTTTCTTACATTGAAAATAGAGTTTTTCATAGAATATATTCTGACTATGATTCCTCTGCCCCCCAACTACTCTAAAATCTTCCCAGGCTCTCTTCCCATCAGAATCAACATGCTTTCTGTTAGAAAAAAATCTAAGGCATAAAAATAAAATAAGATAAAACAAAAGCAAATAAACTGAAATAGAACAAGCGGCAGAGGAGGTGGAGAAGGAGGAGGAGGAGAAAGAGAAGGAGAAAGAAGAGCAGCGGCAGCAGCACAAGAAACACACAGACCCAGAGACACACATGCATTGAACATATAGGGATCCCATAAAAACAGAATACCAGAAGCCATAATACATGCATGAAGACTGTTTGGAAAAATAAAAGGAAAAAACAAAGAAAAAGAAATAGAAAAGAAAAAGAGAAAAAGAAAAATTCCTGAAAAAATATTATGAGATAAATTCCAAAGATACTACTATGTTCTTTTTCTCTTGGCCATCTATGCCCAGACATGGGGTTTGCCTGGAAGAATGATTTGTATCACTAGTAAGATTCCATTGGAAAAAACTAGTTTTTCATGTGGGATTGGCTAACAATTGTAGATAGCTTCTGGGTTAGGGGTGGGGCATATTTCTACTTCCCTCAGTGCTTGGAATCCATCTGGGGCAGATGTGTTCAGGCCTCTTACTGCTGCCACAGTCTTGTGAGTTTATATATGCATCAGTCCTAATGTGTTTAGAAAGCCTTATTTTCTTGGTGTCCTACATGTCCTCTGGCTCTTAAATCTTTCTGCCTCCTCTTCTACAGGGTTCCTTGAACCCCCAAGAAATAGATTTGTTGGAGATATCCCATTTAAGGCTGAGTGATCCAAGGTCTCTTATTCTCTACATATTGCCTGGCTGTGGATCTCTCTGTTTGTTCCTATCTACTACAGGAGGACGCTCCTCTGATGATGGTTGAAAAAGGCACTGATATTTGATTATAGAAGAATATCATTAGTAGTCATTTTACAGCTATGTTCCTTTATAAGAACGCTAGTATTTGGCTTTCTTCTAACACCTTGGGCTATCTAATCTCAGAATCTTGGCTACCCTAGCAGTTTGGCAAATGGTTTCCATTTTATGGATTCAGCCATAAACTTAGGCGGATATTGGCTGGTTATCACCAAAGCTTTGTGTCACTATTGCACTAGAGCATATTGCAGAAAGATCATCATTGCAGATGGAAAGTTTTGTAGAGGGGTTGATGTTTACCTTTTTCTTTTGGTGTCATGAAGAGTACTGTCCCATACCATGAACACTAGCCCCTAATGGTGAAGTCTCTATGTGGCAGCAACTTGACTGTCTCAAGTTCAATGAGTTGTATAGTCGTCTGTAGCAATACTGTCTTACCATCAGTTTGTAGAGAGCCAAAAATAGCCTATGCAATAGCACAGATTTTGGGGGAATTCCCATGATGCCACTTTGACAAACACTCTATTATATGTAACCCATTCCCAGTACTGGGAGCTTCATTTGGAGACTAGAGATGTCCAGTTGGAATTCTGTTTTCTTTGTAATTTCTTGATTTCATTTAGATTTCCATTGTAACTATATATGTTTTAGGAACCTTCTACTCTAAGTTTCCATACAATCCTGGAAATGAAGATGAATTTAAGCTGTCACTTCCTACATTCCTTTCTCTTCCCTGTCTTCTCTTGCTGTTTCCATTTAAAATTCTCATTCAAATCCTATCACCCCAACTTCCTTATTCTGTATGTAATCTCTGTGACTATACAGATTGTAATTTCTTGCCAAGTGCTTAACAACTATTATTCACATAAAAGCATATACACACCATACTTTTCTTTATGTGCCTGTATTACTTCACTCAGGAAGATACTTTTCTAGCTCTGTTCATTTTTTCTGTAGATTTCACGACTTTAAAAATTGGTGGCTGAATAATACTTTTGGGCCAGCCCAGGCCATTGACAGGATCATCTAAGAGGATATAAGGAGTCAGCTAGAGGAGGAGTGAGTCAGGCATGATGGGCAGGGAAATCTTGCAGTTCTGACTTTTAAGCAATCAGGTGGTTCTTTATTTATACAGGTTTCACAGAACAAAAACAGACTAGTGATTATTCAAGAAGTTCAAACTATATCTATATATATATATATATATATATATATATTACATGTCTAGGGTTACAAGTTCAGTCACAATTAACAATCACAAAAGATCTTACTTTTTATTTTAGGCCTACAGCTCAAATTCAAAGAATTTAAAGAATGTTTCCGCCAAGCAAACACATGCAATATATTACAGTCTGCTTTTAGTCTGGCACTATTTTCAGTTTTAAAGTACACTAGATAAGTAGAAAGTATCTAAATTGCTCTTTTTATGAGTAGCGAATACTGATTCCTAACACATTTTACTATGTTGTTTCATCATCTATGCTATAAAGTTGGAAAAGTTATTTTAGTTAGTTTACCTTATTACTGAGTCTATTATTTTGGGACCTTACCCAGCACAATCCCCTATCTTTAAACTACATTTTCAGAGACTTCTAAGCATATTATTAAAAAGAGGACTTGAATCTTTTTCCAATTTTCCTGGCCAGTCAGAGTTTGCCAACTTTTCTTAACTTTATCTAGTTCCAATTATACTGTTTGAGTTTCTGTAGGGGTGGATACCCCAAGAACATTCCTGGGGCCCTGGCCTCAATTAGAGATTCCTAGCTTTGTGTTTACCAACACTCATCACAACTCCATGGCATAACGAAGAGTTCCAAATGGACCAGATCAATTTATTTTCCTAAAAGCACAAGGGAAAGTAAGTGAAAAACTTCCCTAAAAGACTCAGACATAATTTTCTTGGTGAAAAGACATAAAATTAATCATAATGCAGAAAGTCCCTCAGTATGCAACACAGAGAGAACAAAACTGGCAAGTGACAGAATTACAGAGATCCCTGCATTTGGCTCAACTTTAATGGAACTGTGTCAAACAGCTATGCTGGATTGAAGACTTTTACTATTTCTAGTGGATTTGGCTGTGCTAATATTCCACTGTGTAAACACACCACATTTTTTTCCATTCATTGATTAACATCTAGACTGTTGATAATTTCTGGATATTATGAATAGAGCAGCAATGAACATTGTTTAGCAAACGTCTTTGTAGTAGGATGAAGTCTGCTTTGGTATTTGCCCAAGAGTTGTATAGCTGGATCTCTTGGTAAATCTAGTCACAGGTTTCCAAGGAACTGCTACACTGATTTGGATATTGATTGACAGGATTTCCATTCCCACCAGCAATGGATGAGTGTTCCTCTTATTCCACATTCTTGCAAACATGAGTTGTCATTTGTAGTTGGCAAAAATTCTCCTTATTTTGTAGCCTGGTGGTTTGCATGTGATGTTGATATTTGCTATATATTAGTTTTTAGTTTTATGTGGTACTCTTTATTATTGTTCTTAGTACATATGCTATTGATGTTCTGTTCAGAAAGTTTAAGATTATTCCTCATTTTCTCATCTATCTGACTCAGTGTATCTGGCCTTATTTTGAGGTCTTTGGTGCATTTGTAGTTGGCTTTTATGTCAGGTGATAAGTATAGATCTATTTTCATATTTTTCTATGTAGCTATATCCTTTAAACAACAGAACTTATGAAAGATGCTGTCCTTTTTGTACTGTGTATTCATGGATAATTTGTCAAAATTTGAGTATCTACAGATGTGTGGATCTATGTCTGAGGTTTCAATTAAATTGTATTGATCAACATGTCTGTTTAGTTCTTTAAATTATACCTGACAAAGACTTTCTCCCTTTCAAAAGATTGTTTGCTCTGTTGATAGTGCCTGTAGCTATGCAGAAACTTTTAATTTTATGTATTCCCACTTATTGGGGCTAGTTCCTGTACTATTGGATTCCCATTCAAAAATTCTTGCTTATACCCTAGTCGACTGCAGTCTCTATTTTCTTATAGTTGGTTTAGCAGTTCAAATTCAAAATTGAGATCTTTGACTTTTGTTTTTACATTAAATTGGTTTTGTATAGGGTCAGATATATGGCTCTAATTTCATTTTGCTGTAAATAAACATCCAGTTTGTCAACACAATTACAGTTCTTATGGTTTTCCTGTCTTTTTATACTAGTACTAGGCTTTCATTTTGTTCAGTGATCTGTGCTATAATTTGAGGTCAAGTATTATGGTACCACCAGATGTTTTCTTTCTCCTTTGGATATGTTTGGCTATCCATTGTACTTTATAATTCCATTAAAATTCTTGAATTTATTTTTCTTTTTCTATCAGAAATGACATGGGAAATTTGGTAAGAACTGCATTGAATATATTAGTGTTGGTAATATATGTATTCATATTAATTCTTCCAATGCAGGAACACTATCTAGTATTACCTTTGGTATCCTTTTGCAATGAGTTTTCATTTTTTCCTTTTTCACTGTAGATGTCATTGACTTCCTTGTTTTGGTTTATTTCTAAGGACTGTTTTATTTGGAGCTATTGTAAATGGTAAGGAGTACAGATTGGAAAGTGAGCCCAAGACCTCTGTGAATTTTTTTCCCAATTTTTTCCTCTGTATGTTTATTGTTGATATGTATGATGGCTACTGACTGCATTCTGCAGCATTGCTGAATGTATTTATTAGAACTAAGTGTATTGGGGTAAATTCTATAAGGTCTTTAAGTAGAGAAATAGGGATAGTTTGACTTCTTCATTTCCTAGTTTTAAATTCCCTTTGTGTATTTCTCTTGTCCTATTGGTCTTCCTAAGACTTAACGCTCTATGTTGAATAAGAAAGAAAATATAGGGCATTATTTTCTAATATCTGATTTTGCATCAATTGTTTTCAGTTTCTCCATTTAGTACAATGTTAGTTACAATGAGTTTTACATAGTCTTTATTATTTTAATGTATGTTTGATTATTTCTCAGTTTTTTGTTTGTTTTTTGTTTTTTGTTTTTGTTATTTGTTTTTGTTTTTTGTTTTTGTTTTTTGTTTTTTTTGGTCAGGAAAGCATGATGAGGTCTGATCAGGGTAGTACAACAAACTTCATAGTACTGAATACTATTATGATAGTACTGGCTTCATAGAAGGTATTTGGTAGTTTTATCTTCCATTTTATTTTATAGAACAATTTGATAAATATTGTCTTTTCTCCATATATAGAGATGTTCACTTGCTTTGTGTTTTTAAGTTTATTTATACAATTCATCACATTGATTTGCATAGGTTGCACCAAACTTACATCTTGGATGAAACTCACTTGGCATGGTGTATGGTTTTCTTAATGTGTCCTTGGATTCAGTTTACAAATATTTTATTGAACATTTCTGTGTCCATATAAATTAGAAAAATTGTTCTGCAAATGTGTTGTATTATCTTTATCCAGTTTTAGCATCAGGGTAGTACAGACTTCATAGTACTGAATGATACTATGATAGTACTGGCTTCATAGACGGTATTTTGTAGTCTATCTTCCATTTTATTTTATAGACTAATTTGACAAGTGTTGACATTATATCTTCCTTAAAACTGTGATATAATACAGCAATGAATTCCTCTCATCTAGTTATGATTTTTTAGGAGTGCTCTTGGTTATAGCCTTGATCTCATTGCTTATTTAGGCTATTTACTTTTTTCTGGATCATGTATAGTTGCATTGGTGATGTAACCTAGGGCCTTGCACATGCTGACAATCAATTTGCTCACTGAGTCTCTGGCCTTTGTGTTGTGTACTAATGCTCTAAAATAAACTCAAAACTTGTCTGAAAAATTTTATTAAAGATATAATCATACTCTAAAATAAAATATCTATATAGATGGTTTACAATCTTGGCAAAAGGTACATTGCTCCTTATTTATGGTCTCATTTATTATCTACACTCTCTAAAATTCTACACCAATAAAAAAGCAAACATACATATAAAGATAATAATTTTTAAATGTTTTGAAGAGTTTTCCAAGTCCAAAGAACTATACACTAACCTTTCCAGTGACCATCATTTTCCAATCTTATAAGTACTTCCACTTAGTGGCACATCCTTGAAATAGTCTTGACAATGTATTGGAAAATTTACACACATATGTTAAAAAGAACTTAGAACCTTAGTTTTCTGACAAAAGTCCCCATCTTATAGTTTAAGGTGTTAAAACACAATGGTGTGTCCTTTTCCACAAATATAAAATACAACTTCTATTCTTGTGATGGAAGAATCAGAAACTAACTTATCATGTGTGCTCATTTAAAACTATGAGGATTGTGCATTTAATAAACCTTTTATGTCATAACATCTTAATTTAAATTATTAGATATATCTGCATACTTCATGCAATATCTACAAGCAATTTTCTGACATCTTTACTCTCCATCTCTAGAATCCTGTTTACTGTGAAATATTATATTTGTTTCTAATTACAGAAAACCTTTGGATAAAAAATTTAATTTTTTTTTACAGTAACTCTTTCCTTTTTATTTGATGTAGTATTGAGTGCCAGCAATGGAACAAGATACTTAGGTAGATACATGTTTTTTAAATTTTTATATTTTAAGATAAATCTTATTTTTAAAATTTTTTATTGGACTTTTTCAGTTCTTTTATTGGATATTTCATTTATTTACATTTCAGATTTCATCCTTTCCTCATTCCTCCCCTAGAAATGCCCTATCCTATCCCCCCTCCTCCTTCTTGCTTTCTTTATTAGTATTTTAAGTTAACATACAAAGTACTGGGTTTTATTACAACATCCTCATACATGTATCATTAGAGTTCTGAATTGTTTCCCTCTGCTCCTTCTCTTTCTTCCTCCAGCTAATTTCCTCCTCTGATTTCCTGTCACATGTATTCCATCACCCTCCCTCCTCATCCTTTTTTTTAAAATTAGTAACTTTTTAAAAAATGTTAATCAAAGGCTTTATAGGTTTGGTAATGCTCAATAACAAGATGCTCATACAATCAGAAGTGTAACCCAATACCCAACCTAGATATACCAACTATCTTTGACTGGTAGAGACACACGAACATCTGCCTCCATGTTTCTCCATCACCTCCCTCATTTCCTAGCTCACCCTCTCATTTTCCTCCTCCCCTCCTTATCCCACATCCTCTCCTTACTCCTCTTCCTCTCCTTACTCCTCCTCTTCCTCTCCTTACTCCTCCCACCTTAGCTCCTTCTACATATCACTCTTCCTGTTAAAATAAAACTTTTCTAGCAAAATATAATTAGAGCATAACTATACCTATTTGTATCAGTAAGGTACAACAGACCTAATACCCAGTCAAACATTTTGTTGACTAACCAGAAACTCTGTCATCTCTCCTAACTAAAAGACTTAGTTCTGAATCTGGCTTTTTTTTTTTTTTTTTTTTTTTTTTTTTGGCTTTAGAATGAATGTCAACTAAAAATCAGCCTCTCAAATCTTTTCTCTCAAAGTAAATAGCCAGGATTGGCTATGAAACTATGAGTCTTGAACCCCATCAGAAATCCAGAATGACAGAATTTACTGAAACTATGGAAAGCACAAAGCATAGCTTCTAAAACCTAGCCAATTTATAGAGACTTCTGAACAGTGCCTATCCTACAAAACATTGGAGCATCTGATCTTCAGCCTTCTGGACAGACCTAGTGATGCAGAACTATTAAGGGCTGATTACTCTGTCTTGGCAAATATAGTCAGTTGACTATTCCACAAGTGTGTCCTTTTCAGGACAATAATTTGTAATTTGTCTGTAGATGAAAAGAAGCAATTCTTGCCTAGTGGCTGTCTCATCACAACTGGTGTAACTCCAAAGATGCTCAATTTCTTCTTAGAATCCAAGACAGGAAGCTGTCAGGAGCAGACAGGTCTCTAATCAAAATGAACATTAATACAGAAATGTTTGTAACATCAATTCTGTGGACTTCTGACATTTTGAAAACCAACTATCCATGTAAGGTAATCTGGATTGTTGTCTGTTAACTCCTCTCAGCTATTTCTAAATAAAATATAGAAAAAAACCCTAACAATAAACTCAGAGCCATGAATTTGCTGTAGGCCCTTAACTTACAGGCTAACTATCTTGAATCAGTTAAAAGAGTTAAAGAAGGACTGGGTCTAAGCCTTGTATTCTTAAATGTGTTATATAGGCACAGTGCCTATGAGAGTAACAATATTAATCTCACTTTTATAACAATAAGAAACTCGTACCAATGAAAATCTTAAATTTGAAATCAAAGTAAACTTTGTACCATTTAAGAAATTATAACTTCATCTTAATAACAATTATACAGATTTCTACCAATAGGTTATGGCTATGCAGTAAACCCTAGTTATTCCTTCCTGTTCTGACAAAACCACTACTTTTCCCTTGAAAGACAGCCCAATATTAACCACCTCAGTCCCCAAGCCCGGGAATAGGGGCACCGACTCTTCATTAACTTCTTCAAGCTGGTTATGGGCATTGAGATATTAGAAGAGAAGTGGGGGGAAGGGGACGAGTAAATTGATAAGCCTCTGATGTCTGTGTCTTCACTGCATCCAGATGAAATTCCAGGACATTAGAGGTTCGAGCAGGTCTGCTCATCTTGCTTGATGAGTAGATAAACCAAGGCTGTGTATTCTGCAATATACAATTCTCAAAACAAATTTTAGTATCAAGATAATTTTTTGTTTGAATTCTGGAATCTAGTCTTCTGGTGGCCTGCCTCTCTCATGTCTAATCCATACAATTCTGGGAGTTTCTATGAAGGTTTGCTCCCACAAGCCTCCCATTGCAGCCTCCCTGCTCTCAAATTTCCCAACACTAGGGGATCCAAACTTTTAGGCACCAAGGCCCTCCACTCCCACTGATGACTGACAAGGCTGCCCTCAACGACCTATAAGGGTGGAGCCATGAGTCCCTCCCTTTGTGTTCTTGGACTGGAGATTTTAGAATGGGTACTACATCTTGTTTCTTAGGACCATTTGCTTGAAAAATTGTTTTCCAGCCTTTTACTCTAAGGTAGTGTCTGTCATTGTCACCTAGGTGGGTTTGCTGTATGCATCAAAATGCTGTATCCTGCTTACATATCCCATCCATTAGCCTATGTCTTTTTATTGGGAAATTGAGTCCATTGATGTTAAGAGATATTAAGGAACGGTGATTGTTGCTTCCAATTATTTTTGTTATTAAACATGGAATTATCTTTGTGTGGCTATCTTCTTTTGTATTTGATGGAAGAGGATTAATTTCTTGCTCTTTCTAGGGCATAATTTCCCTCCTTATATTGAAGCTTTCCCCACTATTATTCTTTGTAATACTGGGCTTGTGGAACGATATTGTGTAAATTTGGATTTGTCATAGAATATCTTAGTTTCTCCATCTATGGTAATTGAGAGTTTTGATGGGTATAATAGCCTGGGCTGGCATTTGTGTTATCTTAGAACCTGCATGACAACTGTCCAGATCTTCTGACTTTTACAGTATCTGGTGAGAAGTCTGGTGTAATTCTGATAGGTCTGCCTTTATATGTTACTTGGCCTTTTTCCCTTACTGCATTTAATATTATTTCTTTGTTTTGTGCATTTGGTGTTTTGATTATTATGTGATGGGAAGTATTTTTTTTTTCTGGTTTAGTTTATTTGGAATTCTGTAGGCTTCTTGGGTGTTTATGAGCATTCTTTAGGTTAGAGAAGTTTTCTTCTATAATTTTGTTGAACATACTTATTGGCCCTTTAAGTTGGGAATCTTCACCCTCATCTATACCTGTTATCCTTAGGTTTGGTCTTCTCATTGTGTCCTGGATTTCCTAGATGTTTTGTGTTAAGAACTTTGCATTTTTCATTTTCTTTGACAGATATGTCAGTGTTTTCTATGGTATCTTCTGCACCTGAGGTTCTCTCTTCTATCTCTTGTATTCTCTTGGTGATGCTTGCATCTATGACTCCTGACTTTTTTCCTAGGTTTTCTATCTCCAGGGTAGTCTCCCTTTGTGATTTCTTTATTGTTTCTATTTCCATTTTTATGTCTCAATGGTTTTGTTTAATTCCTTCACCTGTTTGGTTGTCTTCTCTTGTAATTCTTTAAGGGATTTTTGTGTTTCCTCTTTAAGGGCTTCTATCTGTTTACCTGTGTTCTCCTCAAATTCTTTGAGAGTGTTATTTATGTCCTTCTTAAAGCCTTCTAACATCATTATTAAAAGTGATTTTTAAATCTGATTCTTGCTTTCCTGGTGATATGGAGATTTCAGGACTTCCTAGTGTTGGAGAACTAGGTTCTAATGATGTCAATTATCCTGGGTTGCTGATGCTTATGTTCTTGCACTTGCCTTTCACCATCTGGATCTCCTTAGTGCTACCTGCCCTGTCTCTGACTGGAGCATGTCTTTCTTATTATCTTGATTGTTTCATAATTGTGTGGGGTGGTGTTACTACTGGAATTAGAGCTAGGGCCTAAGATCTGCTCAGTGCTCGGTCCCAGACCAGAAGGAACCAGTGCTTTGGGCCAGGAGAGAATATCTGGGTCCCAGTGGGTCCCAATTACTCCCTGTGGGTGTTTCTGTCTCCTTACCTAATATACTGCCCAGGTTAGAGCTCCTTGGAGGCCCGCTTCCTCTGGGATTTGTGAGGTTGGGTGCAGAGCTGCCGCCAGGGATCCGCTCAGTGCTCGGGCCCAGACCAGAAGGATCAAAAATTTAAATATATATCTACAAAGTGTAATTATGATAAAGAATAATATTTGAATATTTTATAGAAAATGGATAAACATTTAAAAGAGTGCTATGATATGGTGGAAAAATATCAGAGATTTGTTCCCATAGCAACCAAAACATAAAATACCTTTGATTGGAGACTGCTAATGTAGTGCCACCTTTAAAATGTGACTGCCATAGTCTTATTTTTTCACTGTCTCTTTTCATAGTTCTGATTTAGAAACTATGTCCATGACTGGTAAATTAAAATGCAGTTATTTCACATCATTATTGCTGTTTATATTTTCTATAACCTATTATGTTAAATGAGAGTATTTGGTTATGAGATTTAAGGTTTTGTGTTCATATAAAAAGTACTGGAAACAATAATTTATAAAAGGATGAATATTTATGAAAGAACGTTAGATCATATTTCTTTGATCTATTTATTTGAATAACTACTCATAGTAGGGCATTATTCATACTTTTTAATACTTAACAACACATAACATACTGGGATAAAGAGACTTCTCTCTAGAGGTTAACAGGATATGCTTATCTGTCAGAGTGCCAGAGTTTGTTACATAGCACTCACATTGGCCAGCTTACAACCAATTGTAATTCCAATTCCAAAGTATCTAATGTCCTTTTCTGGCCTTCCGGTGCTTAGATTGACATGTTCACAAGCACAGCCACATATCCACCAACACATAGATAGATGCACACAAATAATATAAGATATTATGTTCATGGAGGAAATTAAAAATACCAAGTGACTTGCAGAAAGCATTGATATAAAATAACAGCTTCATAGTTATTGCTGCATAATAGAAAAAAGCTTTTAATTTCTCATTAATTATACTACCTTTAATGCTAATAATTGTCACATTAATAAGGATGAGTTAAGCTGGGTGAGGTGGTACAATTTTTAGGTAAATGGATGGAACTAGAAAATTCCATCCTGAGTGAGGTAACCCAATCACAAAAGAACACACATGGTATTCACTCACTGATAAGTGGATATTAGCCCAAAAGCTTGGAATACCCAAGATACAGTTCACAAACCACATGAAGCTCATGAAGAAGGAAGATCAAAGTGTGGATGCTTCAGTCCTTCTTAGAAGGGGAAACAAGTACTCACCAGAGGAAATAAAGAAACAAAGTGTGGGGCAGAGACTGCAGGAAAGGCCATCCAGAGTCTACCTTACCTGGGTATCCATCCCATGAGCAGTCAACAAGGGTAACCACTGATGTGGATGCCAAGAAGTGCATGCTGACAGGAGCTTGATATAGCTGTCTCCTTAGAGGCTCTGTCAGAGCCTGACATATACAGAGGTGGATGCTCACAGTTAACCATTGAACTAATCAGGAGGTTCCCAATGGAGGAGTTAGAGAGAAGACTGAAGGAGCTGAAGGGGTTTCCAGCACCATGGGGAGAGCAACAATACCAACCAACCAGAGCTCCCAGGGTCTAAACCACTAGCCTGGGAGCACATAGGGAGGGACTCATGGCTCTAGCTGTATATGTAGTGGAGGATGGCCTTGTTGGGCAGAGGTGGGAGAGGAGGTCTTTGGTCATGTGAAGGCTGGATGCCTTTGTGTGGGGGAATTCGAGGGCATGAAAGTAGGAATGCGTGGGTGGGTGGGTGCATATCCTCACAGAAGCAGGAAGAGGGGGATGGGATAGGGGACTTCTAGGGGAGGGAAATGGGGAAAGGGGATAACATCTGACACGTAAATAAATAAAGTATCCAATAAAAATATATTCTGATATTCTTACACATAGATTAAAATACAACCTTAAAAAATATAAACATCTATTAAAATTAAAAATGTACTCATCTTTTGAACATAAAATACAATGGAAGTCTATAAGCAGTGGTATGTTTGTTGCCTGCAGAAGGGAAAACAAAATCAATGTTCTCATGCTCGCAAAATTATTCATAGGTCTCTAGATATGCACAGATATTAACGGGATATTGGAAAAGAAAGTGCTAGAATATTGAAAGTGATTATCATATTTTATACTACTTGAAATTTCATAATGAACTTGTATTAGTCAATAGAAATAACAACTATTTTCTTAGAATACAAATCAAAAGCTCATTGCTCACACTTTTAGTAACCTACGATGGATACTTCACCCAAATGAGAGGTGAAACCTCCACTCAGTATTGAGGAATGGATTCAACTTTACAAAAATTCAAAACTGAAATGATAGGTTCAAACATCATGGCCCCTACAGTGCCTCTTGATTAGAATGTCAGCTTTGAATTCTCTAGCTAGCATGATGTAACTACACTTTAACTCATCTATATAGTAGAGATCAAAAGCTTTTATTTCTAATGATATTTTAATCATTATCTTCAAATCATTTTCATTGTTCCTAAAGTATCTCACTAAGTTTCATTCTTCAAAGTTAAGCAGGCTGGCACAGACCAATCCAGTTAGCATACTGATGCTCAATCATCAATTAATGTGTGTCAAGGAGTAGGGAGCTTTGGTGGCTTGGCTTTCGAGTTCTTTCCACCGGAGTTTGTGAGTTCAAACTTGGGGTGTGGAGTAGGAGAGGAATGAGCTGAGTTCCTCTGACTCTTCTGCCAGTTCCAACTCTGAGGAGCTCTGCTGCATCCACAAATGTTTCATTAAGTTCGGCTAAGTGCTCAGATGTCCTCATCACTCATTCTGTGTGTTTACAGCAGCCCAAGTAATCATCCTCAGTATTAATTTACAGAGAGCCATTTTTCAAAACCTTTTGCCTGACTCTTTATATCTACTCTGTGTTTTAATGAGAAAACAGCATCAGCCTTTGTTTTAAAGTGATTTCCTAATGAAACAAATGCACTCCACTATGCTCTTAAGAAATTGCTCATTAATAAGAGCTTTGAATGCACAAAAGCTAGATGATCATGTGTCATTTTCTCCAAAAAATACATGTGTAATTCTAGATGTTTAAAAATTTTTGGTGTTTTTAATGTTTCTATCCAAATATTTCTAAAGTGGAAAATTTTAAGCGTTAGCCAGCCACAGGCATATGCTGGCGATCACTTCGTTCATTAGTCTGACTTCTGTTACTCATTACTAGCTCTGGTGGATCAACATAAATATACTCTTATCAGTGATTGTGGGAGGAGATATATCCACAAGCTGCCTGAGATAAAGCATCTGTTCCAAGGCTAGGGAGAAGCGGGAAGAGGTGAGACTTCAGGACTGTTATCCTTGATTTCTTTTTAGTAGCACAAGAACTATTTAGAGATATTCCAGTGTTCCAAATCAGATCATATTCATCCTTTGTCTCAGAAGGTTGGCCCAGTGGAAAATCTTATTTAAATCAAACACCCTGGGCCAACTGTACTTTATTGAGATTCAGAGCAAAGGACAGCATCATGGTGGGCTACTGTCAACCACCTATGGAGTGTCCCTAAACTGCCTAAATTATATTAAAACCAACTTTCTCACTTTAATGTTAAAAAGAATTTCATGGTCAGCCATATTATAAAGCAAAGTTAGAGATTTTATTTAAGATAGTTTAATAGGAACTTAAGCATCAGGATGAAGAGAAAGAAAGACTCTCAGAAGAATGTAAAAGCATACTCTAGTTGGGGGTTTGTGCTTACCTGAAGGAGAGACTCAGAAAGTAGGACACGAAAAAGGATGGGCACAAGCTCTTCCAAGCTCAGCCACAACTGAGTATCATCCAATATGCCACTTTTCTTACTTTCAAGTTACATTTCAAAAATTTTCTATTAAGCCTTTGTTTTCTTTCATTTTTGATAAGTGAGATTACAGGGGCTCTGGATATCTTGGATAGATTTCTAATCTGACAAAGCATAGCTAAGTGTTAGTAGGGTTGCATAGGGAATTTAATATGTGTCCTTTTTCTTTAAATGGGGTTTGGGTCAGATTCCTAGCAAATTGCAAGCTTCCAGCTGAGGAAAGAGAAAGGCCTTTATCAATTATTAACTGTCCTGCAGTTCTTACTTCTCAACTAGGAAGAGTCTTCAATTGGCTTCTAGGGTTAGGGTTTATCTTTGCCTTTTCATACCCATCGAATTTCTCCTTCATTTCTTTCCTGCCTTAGGGACCCTCTAGCAGCCTCTTGAAACTGGCCAGAGCTCATCTTGCTAGTATTAAAGGTTAGGAAGTAAAGTGTGATATTATGAAGTAGGAACACTCATTTAAATATAGGCAGTCTTGAATGATCCATTTTGTACAACTAACATAAATAGGAAGGTTGCTTATGTATTAATATACAACATTCTCATCCACTTTTAAAATTTAGTGTTTTACACTGAATTGTAAACTTTTCCAAGTTTTATACATAAATATTTACTATACAGTTGGTATTTGTCTGAAGGCAGCTAACTATTCAACTCTTTTCTTCCAAATGGTATGCTAGTCTTCATTCCTTATTGTAGCATGTTCTTGAGATAACAAATTTATAAAATAACAGGGTGATTTTGGCCCACAGTTATAGAAACCTCAGTCCATGGTCAGTCCACTTTCTGTAGGTCTAGGGACTATCATCATTGTGAGAACATAGCAAAGCAAACTCACCCTTCACATGGCCAAGAAGATAAAAAAACAAACAAACAAACAAACAAAATAAAAAGAGGCTTCTAGCCTTCCCACCCACAACCTTCTTTAAGGACACACCCTCAGTAATCTAAAGAACTACCACTAGGTCCATCCTCTTATGGTTCCACTTTTGGTCCCAAAGTGTCATTTAGGTATTTTCCATTTGAGACAGAATCTCAAAGTAGTTTTAATTTTTATTTGCCTCTTTACTAAGGATGATTTAATAGTTTTTGATAGTTTTATTTTTTTGAGAACTCCCTGTTTAGATCCCTAGCATATTTTTAATGTCATTATTTTCTTGACTCTTGTATATATGTGTAGGTGTTCTTTGTATATTATGCATAATAATCCACTGTAAGATTCTTTCTTCGCCAGATAGTTTTCATAGTTGTACAGAAGCTGTGCGTGTGTGTGTGCGTGTGTGTGTGTGTGCGCGTGTGTGTGTGTGTGCGTGTGTGTGTGTTATGAGATCCCATTTATGTATTGTTGGTCTGAACTCCATGACAGTGGAATCAGAGAGTACTTTCTACATCTGAATCTTGGAGGGTTCTTTTTAGCAGTTTTAGTGTTTCAGATTTCAAATGAGGTTTTTGAGCCAATTACAGCTAATTTTTATGCAGATTGGTAGATGTGGTTGTAACTTAATTCTGCCACACATGAGTATCCACTTTTCCCCAACACCATATGTTGAAGATGCCATCTTTTCTTCTGCATAGTTTATTGTCTCTTCATCCAATATCAGATATCTGTAGCTATGAGTGCTCATGTCCAGCTCTTCTATTTTGTTTCTTTGATTTGTCTAGTTTTATGCCATTCAAATTGTTATCATTAGTACAGCTCTCTAATAAATATCAAAATCTAAAATAGCAATCCTTCTACCTCATTATTATTATGATGCTGGTGATGGCTCTGTGTTGTTTTGTTTAGTTCCTCCATTTTTCCTAGTTCCAGATGAAATTCTGATTTTTTTTCCTTTTAGAAATATTGTGGATATTTTGATTTAGGTTACATTTAATCTGTAAATAGCTTTAGGTAGATTGTCATTTGTACAATATTAGTATTACCAATCCATGAACCCAGTATGTCTGCATTTTTTGGTGACTATCACAATCTCATTCTGCAAAAGTTGAAGATTTGCATCAAAGAGTTCTATATCTTTCTTGGTTAAATTTATTATATCGTATTTGATGCTACCTTAAATAAAATTGTGTGCAGTGTGCATAATCCTTTTCCCACTGTGTTTAGTGCTGGTGTATAGAAAGGTTATTGACTTTTCTAAGTTAAATTTGTACTCTTCCACTTGACTAAAGTTGTTGATTATTTCTAGAAGTTTTCTTGTGGAATTTGTGGGATTACCTTTGAATATCATATCATACCATCTGCAATAATCTGACTTCCTTTTCTATTCATATCCACTTACTTTCCTTCTCTTGCCTGTTGCTCCAGCTAGTGCTTTTAGCACTGTAATGAAAAAGACTGGGAAGAGTAGACATTCCTATTTCATTCCTGATTTAGAGGTGATTGCTTAGAGTTTGTTTCCAGGTAGACTAGTGCTGGCTGTGGGTTAGTTATATATGGCCTTTATTATGTTGAATTATGTTGAAGTATGTTTCTTCTACTCCTATTTACTCTAGGACATTTACCATAAAAGCATAATGGATTTTATTTCAGCGCTGGTTCTATTGAGATGATCATGGTTTTTTTTTTTAATTTTAGTCCATTTTTATGATTTATTTTATTTATTGGCTTTGAATTTTGAATCATCCACATATTTACATAATGAATTCAATTTGATCATATTTAATATTCGTTAAGTGTGACTGAGTTCAGTTTGCTAGTATTATATTAAGGACTTCTGTGTTTGTGTTCATCAGTGACTGTAGTTTTATTTTTTAGTTGTGTCTTTACATGGTAGAATTCTGCTGTGACGCTATCTGGACTTGACATTTTTAGTCAGAAGGCTTTTAAATTACTGTTTCAATCTTCTCCTTTCCTTTGTTATAAGTTAGTTTAGATTGAAAATTTCTTCCTAATTTAACTCCTTTGATAATTTGAAAGAGTCATAAATCCATTTCGTTTAGATATCCAAATTTAATGGAACATGGGTTTTAAAACTATTTCTTTATAATATTCTATATTTCTTTGGTACATATTTTATCTTTTATTCTATTAATTGGGGTTGTCTTTTTCTTTGGGCTACTTGGATCAAGGGTCTGTTGATCTTGTTTATCTTCATGGATTCCTTGTGTTGCTTTCTATCTTTTTTGTTTGTTTCTATTCAAATAATTTCTGCTTGGATATTTTAAAATTATTATTATATCTTGCCTTTAGTCAGATTTGGGTTTCATTTGTTCTCTTCTCCCAAATTTATGAGTTGTATAATTAAGTCATTTATTTATTCCTTTTCTGAAAATTTAATGTTGGAATTTAGGAGTATAATCTTCCTTCTTAGAACTGTTTTTAAAGTGTACAAGAGTTTTTGTTTCTATTTAGTTTCAGAAATATTTATTTTTTAAGTTCTTTTTTGACCCAGTCATCATTTGATAATGAATATTTATTCTATATGGGTATAAACTAGAATTATATTTGCTGCAAATTTTAAGTTTCCTTGCATTAAGGTCAGATTGGATACATTGAATATTTCAACATCTTTTAGTTTTATTTTTTTGCTGTTTTAATTTTTAATAGTTTGTTTTGTGCCCCAGTATATGGTCTGAACAACAGAAGCTTCTCTGTTATGCTTAGTGAATGTATATTCCTTGATGTTTAGTGAGAATATTCTATAAATATCTGTTAGTCCCATTTGATGTAAGACGTCATTGAATTCTGAGGTTTCTTTGTTTCGTATCCTGATGAATCATCTATTTCAGAAAGGTATTAAAAAACTATCAGGTTTGCCTTAATCTGTGTCATTATTTCCACTAATATGATTTTAATGAAATTCATTGCACTATATTTTGATGTACATGTTTAGTACTGTAATATTTTCTTGAAGAATTGATCCTATAATGAGTATAAAGTGCCCTTCTTTTTATCTACTGATTAGTTTTAGTTTGAAGTCTCTTTTGTCAGATATTAGAATAGCAGCAGCTACTTGCTCCATGATTATGTTTTAGTGGACTACCTCTTTCCATCTTTCTACTTAAAGGTGGTACCCATCTGTGTAGCAGAGTTTCAACAGATGGATTTTATTCCTTAATACATTCTGATGACAAGTGTCTTATGACTGGATTACTAAATCCATTAATATTTTTAAAAGCATATGAACACCAATGAACTGAACCAGAAAAGAAATTCCCCATGACATATAACACTAAACATATAGTCATATAGAAGAAATATTAAATATTAAAAGCTATATGAAAAAAAAAGACTAAATAACATATACAGGCAGAGAGAGCTATTAGTGTAACACCTGAACTTTTAATGGAGATTCAGAAGACCAGAAGGAAAAGAACAGGTGCTCTACACATGCTGTGAAACGACAGATGCCAGTTTAGAGCAATATACTCAGCAAAACTTTCAATCATAATAGGTAAAAATAGAAAGTAATTCCACAATTAGAACAAAGTTAACCAATATCTATCTAAAAGCCCAACTTTACAGAATACTCTCATAAGAAACCACAGAAAATTAACCACACCCAAGAAAACTAATCTCAAACAAATCAAAGTGGGTCAGAGTGGGAATGGGGGTGGAGATGAGGGTGGGAGTTGGAAGAAGCATACCAGTACAAAACCCCCATAAATCAACAAACACTGCTCACCAATAATTCTTAAAGTCAATGGTCACAATTTTCCAGTAAAAACATACAGATCAACAGATTGGATTAAAAATTGAGATCCAACTTTCTGCTGCATTCAAAAAATATGCCTCAATATCAATGACAGGGTAAAGGACTGGAAAAAAATATAATCCCATCAAATGAGCCTAAGAAGCAAATTGGCACAGACTTCAACTTAAAACAATTCAGAAATGAGAGGGAGAACACTACATATTCATTCAAGGAAAATAATCCAGCAAGAAGACATTACAATTCTTAACTTCTATACATTATGCACAAGGATACTCAAGGTCATAAAAGAAACACACAGGACTAAAACTAAAATCACATATTGACTCCCAAACATTGATATACAGATACTTCAGAGTACTGCAATCCTGCTAACAGACAAGTCATCTGAACAAAAACCCAACAGAGAAATGCTGAAGCACTTTCATATTACTGCCTCCTTAAAATATCCAGAAAAATCTCTTATTAGAAACTTGATGGCACACCTGAAAGTTCTGGAGCAAAAATAAGAAATAACATAAAAAAGGAGCAGACAGTATGAAATAATCAAAGTCAGGGATGAAATCAATAAAACAGTACAGCAGGAGTAACAGGAACAGCAGCAGCAGAAACAGCAACAACCACTACTACCACCACCACAACAACAACAAAATACAAAACAACAACAACAAAAAAAAACCAACAAAAAAACCTACTACCACTACCACCACCAACAAAAACAAAAACAAAGTACCCCATGAAGCAAAGAGTTGGTTCTTTGAGAAAATAAAACAGATAAGCAAAGTCTTAGCCAAATTGCCAAAAAGATAGAGAGAACAGATTCAAATATTAGAGACAAAAGTGGGATATAATAATAGATACTGAGGAAATCCAGAGAATCATAAGGACATACTTTAAAACCTATACTTCACCAAACTAGAAAATCTAAAAATAAAAAAGTTAAATCACGATCAGTTAGGTAATTTAAAGAGATTTAAAAGTCTTAGTAAAATAACAGCAGCAAAGAATACTCCTAACAGCTACAACAAAAATGCCAGGGAGAGACGATTTTAGTGGAGAATCTTATCAGACAGTCAAGGAAGACTTAATGCCAGTACTTCCCAAATTATTCCACAAATTAGAAATAAAAGTGTGATTTCCAAATTTTATGGGAAATATCCGAGCCTCACTATCCCAAATTTCCATTTTATGAGACCACAGTTATCCTGATACCCAAACCACACAAAAATCTAGCAAAGAAAGAGAATTATAAACCAATTTGTCTTATGAACATAAATCCAAATATTCTCATTAAAATACTTGCAAATAGATTGCAAGAGCACATCATTTAGCTCTATACCAGTTGATACAGGGATGATAACTCAGCATACATCATAAGTCAATAAAAGTAACCCACCACGACCCAACCTTCGGGTCAGTCAATGGACTCTACAAGGGGGGGGGATGGAGGGGCATGAGACTGGGAGAATGGAGGCAAGATAAAGTTTTCTGATCAAGGCTAATTTATTGAAAGAAAATCATAAGTATATAAGCACAACCAGGAGAATGAAGCTGAAGACACTTTACCATGAGTGCCTTGCAGCTAGGGACACTAAACAAGTCAAGATATGTCTGAGAAAAATAAGAAGTTTATCAGAGTATGGTCAGATGTTGTAGGCTGCTTACAGAAACATCATGCAAGTAAAACAAGTCTCTTGTCAGGGTGGAAAAGTATCAACCTTGAGATGGCTGCAAAGATGATAGCTGGTTTCTGCTAGGAATTGGCTCCCAAGAGATCCCCTTTTTAATTTTTTTCTAAAGGGAGGGCTGGGAAAACTTACAGAAACCGTATCTGTCTTAGGTCAGAACAGAAGACCCTAGCCCCCCTTTCCCATCTTTGAATACTCAACAACTTGGGTATCTTGTCTTAGGATGGTGAGGCCTCCCAGTTAGTGACATGGTTCTTGAGGTGTTCTCTCATCTGTCATTGATTTTCCAACTTAGCGGGTAAGTTAGGGGTTAATCCTCATCAATCTTGATGACAAAAGTTTTAGAGTCCCCTACTTCCAGGCTTTAATAAAGTGGACTTGCATAGGTTTCATTTGAATAGCATCTATCTGTTGTCATACAAAGCCATCAGTTTGCTGAACAGCATGGACCTGAGGGTCAAGAGACTTAACAATGCATGAATGGTCGGTATAAAAAGCAACACTCTTCTTTAAGAGCAGCACACAACCCTGTTGGAGAAGTAAAAAGTCTAAGCCTCTTCTATTCTGTAACACTACTTCAGCTAAGGAGGATAATGAATTTTACAAATGCAATATAGTGGATTCCATTCTTTCTAAATCTAAATCTACAGAAGTACAGTGCTGATCATAGCTTTGATCTTACAAAACAATCGAGGAAATCCCCGTCTCTGCCCCAGTCAATTCCAAACCCAAAAAGACAGATAGAGTAAATGTGGTAATAGGTTTACTCCTGGGTCTGAACTAAATCATAAGTCAGGGAACCAAGAGTCCAATGGAGCCACCCTGGAGGCTCCGGTGATGATGTCTCCTTCAGCATTGAGGATTTTCAAATTCAGGTTATATGGAATATGCTGGTTGATCTGTTACAGTTTGAAGGCAATTGTGAAGGATTAATGTTTCCTATGAAGGAAATATTTTTAACTATTATCTCGTCTAACATAATCATATCAGCCTGAGCTGCATAGTATGGATAAAGAACCTTCTTAGGGGATGAGGGAAGATGAACCCGTAATATGGGTGCAGTTTGACACAAAACAGCAGTAGGAGATAATTTGGTATTAAAAATAAGAAAAATAAAGGCTTAAAATAATTAATATGAGTCACAAATTTGGATGAAATAGCACTCTCCACCTTCTGTAAAGCTTTTGTACCCTCCTCTGTTAGAGCCCCATCAGATTTAGAGTCAGGATCTCCTTTGAGAATATCAAACAGAGGCTTCAACTCTCTTGTAGTAAGTTTTAAATA
>NW_021604744.1:4526064-4536131 GCF_004785775.1 Grammomys surdaster | reverse complement strand
GCTTTCTGCTAGAAGTTGGCTCCTAACACCACCATATAATCAGAAACCACATACAAGGAAATACATGATAATCAATAAATGTAATCCACTATTTACACAAAATATACAAAGAAAAGAATTGTGTGATTGTTGGCTCCTTGCAGCTGGCAGGTCCAGGCGAGAGGAGAGAGGTCCCAGTCCAGCCACGTGTCTCTCTAGGGCTGAGCAGGATGGTGATTATCAGCAGCCCAAAGAAACACACCTGTGTGGGAGTCTTGTTGAGGAAGAAACTCAACTTTATGTAATCACCTCTTGTTTATATTAACTCGGAGCATAGGGAGGAGGGGTTTTGTAGGGGTGAGATGATGTAGGGGATGGGGAAGGGTGACGGAGGGTATAGGGTGACTGATAGGGCCAATGGCAAAGCTCTACATCAGCAACAGCTGAGCAGAGACAGGGCAAAGCAGGTCCCTTTGAGTCACTCTGGTACAGAAGTGACTAGGATAATTCTCAAACTCAAACCAGGCTTAGATTCGTCCACAAGGCCCAAATCAGGGCCAAAATGGGGCCCAATATCTACCCCTTTTGTTTTTGTAATGAGAAAGTTACATGCCCCTTAACAATGCAATCAGCCATCTGGTTAGCCATAGACCCACTAAAAGGTGGATTCAATCAATGGGTTTGCTCTCTTGACCAAGTAGTGCAGTGCACAACGTTTCTCCATGGAAAACATATAAAATAAGGGGTAGGTTGGGATCATCTCGTTTAAGGGTGGCCAAGTATTTATGAGAATGATTGCTGATGCCTCACAATCTTTCTGGGAATAACAATCTCGAAGGATTTTTTTTTTTTTTTGGCTATTGCTTTCTTAATCCTTCTAAAATACATGTACCCTATAACTATTAGCAAAAAGTAGTTCATTCTCACATTTTAGCATCAAAGAAGAAAGATTTATCCTGGCTATATCTGTTCGGTTTCATTTTGAGCCAATAATTCTGGAGTTACTACCTTCCTTATAGGAAAATATTTCTCTAGTCTACTCTTAAATATGAGCTCTCCCTGAAAATATTTCTCTTTCACAATTCTTCATTTCTGTTCATTAAAAGATAATTATGTTTTATCTTATGCATAGTGCAATAAACAGTATCACATACTTTTAAAGGTGAAAATGTATGTATTTATACATAGGTGCCAAAATATTTCTATTTTCTCTCTAATGTCCTGTTTCCTGGTGGTACTATATTAAAAAATTAACCCAATATTATGACTTAGCTTCTATTTTATTCCAGTTAAAATTTGCAATATTTTTCTTGCATGACTTTTATTAGAATTTTTTTATCATTCCAAATTGTCTGGTAAATCTAACAGTAGTTTTAATTTACAAGCAGGAATAGTTAAAAATCTTATAAGGAATCTCATTTAACATTTAATTGTAATGAGTGTGCAGTCATTTAAATCCATCAGGTTTTAACTAATTCTTTGCAGAGTGCCTCTGCAGTTAGGGAATATGAGTGATAAGAGAAATAAATCCTGATTGTTTGAGTCCCTGAGGGCTCTATAGCAGGTCTTTTGGATGACCATTTAGTCCATAAAGAAGATGCCAGATGTTTCATTAGTCCAGCAGGTACTCCATGAAACAGAGAATGGTGATGGCCTTTATCAGATAAGGCCTCCTAACTGCTGCTCTGATCAGCCATAGCAAACCAGCACTTGTTCAGAGATTATACAAAAAGATATAGTTAGAAAATGTCCTCAGGTTTGAATTCTCAATGATTGCAAAGTAAGTTCATTTTTATTTTCTATTTTAGTAATTCAGGATTCTTCCAGAGAAATGATGAAAATACAAAGAACTTTATCAAGAAACAATTAAGTAACTATGAGGATTTAGTCAATGTTCTTGCACATCATTTCTTTCATGGTGGATCACTACTCAGAAAATTGCTAGTGGATAGACATTGTTATTACTTACCCGATGTACCATTGGTTACAGCAAAAAAAATTGTATTCTCTCTTTTTTTATTATTAAGGAAAAGATTTCAAAGCTGAATCATAGCAAGATAATGACTTCAATTTCTCCAGTTCTTCACAGTTAGTTTATCCAATTTGATGCACTCTTCGGTAGGCAAGAGACAGATTTAACTCTTTTTTTTTTTTTGAGAAATGTTTGCTGCCAGAAACATGAGCATTAGTTGGCTCCAAGTCCCAGGCTGCCCATAATAAATATGTATGTTAAGAACTACCTAGAGTCAACAAAATGTAAGTTGCAAAAGTTATGTAATGGAAATGTTTGCAGGATTAGAAAAATCAAATTAAAAATAAACTAAAGTATCTTTAATTACACTTTCAAATCTTTAATTTACAACTTTAAATTGCCACTTCAAAACATAGGATCTATAACATTGGTTCTTTACTCCAGAGTAATTTCTACGGTGAAAATATACATAAGAAAATCATTGAGGCATGTACTGAAACCAGATTTCTATGATCCCTATAAGATATACTTAGAAAGTAGAAGCAGTGCCTCACACACCTTCTACATAAACAGTAAGAAATAAAGAATACTTGATCTTGATTCCCATGAAATAAATGTTATGCATGACAGGTGAATCCAGTGAGGAAATTGAGACCTTGATTTTAAGTCCTAAGTAGTGAGGTTTAAGAATATTTGGCTGTAAGAAATGAAACAAAAGAATCTTTTTTTAAAAAAAAAATCTTGAACACCAAATTATGTCTAAGATTTATTATTCTATTTTGATTTCTAGGCTTTTACATTCTTACTGCATTTCAACATTAGAGCTTCATTCAGCAATGGTTTTGCGAATATTACATCACTTAAGTATTTGATATTGGGAGACTTTTACAGAGGATACTGGTTTACTAGACAGGAAAAGAGGGTAAAAATATTCATCTCCTAGTTATACAGCTGATATCCATTCATCATTTGAAAGACAGAAGCTATCTCAATATACCACATACAAAATTACACACAATTAGATATCCCTGGGTCTTTCATTTATTTCGACTGTTTTTAGGACTAAATATCTTGCACAAATCCACTTTATTTTTATTACTTTAAATACTTTAAAATGAAATGATCTCAAAACCAAATAACATTTATATCCAACTAAACCTGCATAAAAGAGATTCATGAAATATTTCTTAGATTTATCTATGACATCAAACGAATCCAATCACTGTCAATACAAATAACTGTGACTATTCTATTTTTTCCTTTTGTATAATTGAATCTCTGGCATTTACTTGTCAAATGAAGTAACAAGTGATAATGTACCTCTTCCTTCTAGGTCACTCCTATTTTTTTCAGTGCCATAGTGATGGAATTTCATTCTTTAGATGTAACTTTTTTTTATAGCTTACAGATATCTGTATTTATCCTTAACACATAAGTGAATGCAATTGTATCATTATATAAACCCTATTATTAGTTAATGTAATAAATACTAAAGAGAATTTGGAAGACAAATAGAGAAATTATGGTATAACAAAACTTCTGTTCAATAGTGTTTTCTTTTTGGTAAAAATTGTCTTAATCTCTGCTGACCACTTTCCATTTTAAGACAACTTACACTTGAGTAATCTATATATATCAAAATTATATTTATGATATATGTGATGTATGTTGTCTCAGTTACCTTTCTTTTATTTTAATTGGATATTTTATTTATTTTCAATACAGTTCTCATCCCCTTTCCCCATTTCCCCTCCCTAGAAACCTCTATCCCATCCCCCTATCTCCTTTATGTTTTTATACCATTTTGATTACTTGCATGTATTAAGGTCAGTTCTAGGTTGAGGGTCTAGCAATACAATAGATGCAAATATTCAATGAACGAGCAAGACAATAAATACAAATAGTCAAAGAAAAAGCAAGGCATTAAACCCAATTACGTGAACACTCCTTTTATCACTGTTTCTAAGGGCTTATTGGGATGACCAAAGTATCTGAGATGACTTCCCTATCCTAGCCCAAGGTCATTTTCATGTCTGAAGCCTACTTTCTTATTCTAGCCTTTAAAATTTAGATTCCTGTCTGAAATTACCTTTTTGTTCTAGCCTAATATTTAGGTTCCTGCCTGATATTATTTCTTTGTTCCAGCCTTATGTCACATTCCTACCTGAAGCCTACTTCCTTATCCTTGGCCAATGTCATATTCCTGCCAGGCAGCCCATTTCCTTGTCCTTGGCCCATGTCAGAGTCTTGCCAAGGAACCACAAAGGCTTTCTGCCTTTCTCCCTTTTTTATTTTATTAACAAGACTGAGCATGTCTTAGGTAGTTCTGACAAAAATGCCTTCCTTACCCATAATGGAATATGCATTATCAAAAGCAATGAACTTCTGCCTTAAGTTGGTAAGGCTCTGTGCTGAATCTTACACGTCCTTGGCTTGCCAGCCTGTTAATTTAATAACTCTGTCTGGGAGTCCATTTTCAGGTTCAAGCCATGTACTTGGCTGTCCACATGTTGATATTGTAGAAGAAAACTTTAACACAATGTGCAGGAATAAAAGTATTCCCAGGACAAAAAGGGCTAGCATGATCAACAGATATATGCCATTTTTGAAGCTTAACCAAAATAGAAATACTGACCTCAGGCCATGGATAATTTTATCTGCAGTATCTACCACATCAACACTCAGCAGAGCAGCATTCTTGAAATTCATAAGCTCCCTATGTATCATTAAAACATCCTGAGAGCTGTTAGAATTATTCCAAATACAATGCGTATGTCATTAAAATTATTTCTAATTATAATAACTGCAACTGAAAATTTTAAAACTAATATAAATACAATGGTATTTGGCATGACACTCAAGATGGCTCGTTACCCTTAAATTCTGAACCTCCTTCCAATAATTTGAATAGGGTGAAGAGCATCAATATATTCTTTCAAATGCCTATCAAAATCTTCTAGCAATTCAGCACATTAGTAACATTTTTTGCTAAATGATTAACAAAAGTAGCTATCTTAACTTCTTGTGTCACAGCAATTGCAGAAGCAGTGGTGCTAGCAATTAATATAATTAAAGCTGTTATACCAGCGATAATCAAGCCCACTACCCTCTTGCTTCTGCTTAAAGCCTGCCTCATTTATTCCAGTACTTTCAAGCTATTTTTAAAATACCAAGTTTCTGTGATATCACTACACTAAAACAAAAGCTGGTTGATAGACTTCCATAACTGAGATGCTGGATTTCAAAACACAAACACAATTAGAAGGTGTACAACCAATGCAACTTACATTAAATACTGTAGAAGAAACAAAAGTATTTTTAACTTGACAGTTAAAAGAGCCTTAACACATGTACTAACACCTGTTTGAAATCCAGATCCTGCCCCAACTTAATCTCTTGCTAACATAACATCATAGAGAACTTCAGCTATTTTCCATATATGTCTCTGAAAATGTCCAAAACCAGACTTTCAAGTGAAGACTGTTATATACAATATTGGATTGATTTCTAGACCAATCCGTGATTGAGTCTGAATAACTGGTCACATTTAATACCAATACAAGTGGCATTATAGCTTATCATTTTGATTCTCTGTTCCACAAGATCTAAGAACTTGAGGCAAGGCAGCTTGTCCCATCAGGGGTATAGGTAAGCAATAGTGGGTCAGGAACTTTTGTCCAATACAGCTTCCCAGTCACCACTGTCAGGACACTCAGCAAGCTCACAGGTCAGCATCATTCTTTGTCCTGGCATCAGTATGTCTCACTCATAACTCTGGCAGCTACCATTCTCCTTCGGCATCCTGCAGAAAAAACACAAATCTACCCTCTTCCCCATATTTAATACTTGATCAGGATCATGTCTTATGCCAGTAAGTGAATCCTTCCCTTTCACCTATGCATAAGTATGCCTAGTTGTAGTGTGCCATAGACACTCAGCAGAAAGTTCCCTGGCATCCAAACTTAAAAAAAAAAACAATATAAATAAATTTGTGGTGTACAGGGTTATATCTCCCTCTTTTTTATTTTATGAAGGTATTGTTTTAAAGTTCCATGGGCCCATTTCATAGTTTCTTGTCCTTGACAGTTATAAGGAATCCCTGTAATATGGGTAATATTAAACTGCTACTAGAGTCTCAAATGTTCGACTGCCATAGCCAATTGAATTATTTGTTTGTTTGTTTTTCCTTTTTTATTATTGGGTACTTTATTTATCTATATTTCAGAATTTTAGATGTTATCTCCTTTCTCCATTCACCACCCCCAGTAACCCCTTAACTCATTCTCCCTCCTCCTATTTCTATGAGGGTGTGTCCCTCACTGTCACCTCCCCTCCCTAAAATTTCCCCTCACTGGGACATCCAGACTTCAAGGGACCAAGGCCCTCCTGTCCCACCGATGCCCAACAAGTCTATCCTCCTCTACAAATACAGCTAGAGACATGGGTCTCTCCATATGTGTTCCCAGGCTAGCTGTTTAGACCCAGGCAGCTCTTTTTGGTTGGTATTGTTGCTCTCCCCATGGGACCACAGACCCCTGCAACTCCTTCAGTCTTCTCTTGAACTCCTCCACCGGGAACCCTGTGGTCAGTTTGATGGTTAGCTGTGAGCATCCACCACTGTATATGTCAGGATCTATCAGGTTCCTGTCAGTATGTACTTCTGGACATCCACAATAGTGTTTGCATATGGTTGCATCTGGGAGGGATCTCCAGGTGGGGCAGTCTCTGAATGGTCTCTCCTCCAGTTTCTGCCCCACACATTGTCTCATATTTGCTCCTGTGTGTATTTTGAAACAAAATAATCTTAATAGAAAGACAGAGGCCTGTGCTTTAGTTTTTCCGTGTTTCTTTGGACTAATGATTTTATTAATGCCACCATAATGCAAAAATGTTGGTTGTATGTACCAAGTAAACATATAGATTCAAAAATAAGACATTTTCCATATACTGTACAAAGTATAAGAAAAATACCACTGTTTGCTTAAATTTGAAATTGCTTTCTGAATTAATATTTGTTTTTTAGATCTGTGCTTTCTAGAGCACTTTTGTTAATTTTGGTATTTGTATTAACATCATGATTGACTTATTCAGTAGCCTGTATTAGACATATAGAGTCATCTTTGATTTATTTTTTCTTCTTCTTACTCTTTCAATGAACCATTGGTCAAATCAGTATAGTATACATATTTTTTAATGCTTTGATCTTCTATCTATGAGACAACTTTAATTGTATACATATTTTTTAATGCTTTCATCTTCTATCTACGAGACAACTTTAATTGTAAAAGTTAACTTTTATTTGCCTGATGTAACTGTCATTTTATATACTTACTACTGAATAAGCTCACCCTTTCCAGCTTTTTCTGAACTCTGGCTGGCTGGTTCAGCTCAGTTGTTCTGGCTCAAATTCCTCTCCATGCTGACTAATTCAAACTGGCTTCTGTCTGTATTGAATTGCTCTGCTTGGCAAAACTGCCTCTGGTACTTTGTTCTGGCTCCTTCTAATTCTCTAGCTTCAACTGCTGTTGCTCATCTGCATTGAAATGCATGAATTCAAAAAGGAACCCAACTCCATTGTACTGCATGTATTACACTGAAACTCAACTCACTGACTCCCTGCACTGCCCTTAAATACCTTCTCTTTCCAATACTGTTCTCATGAGTATTAGTTATGTCCTATTCTCATGAGTATTGGTTATGTCCTATCTCTCACTCATTTTGTCAATTTTTTTGATTCATCATTTTGTCTTGTCTTCAATTAGATGACATTGTTTGGGTTTAAAAGGGCGTAGTATAGAATTCCAGACAGAAGGATAAAAGGTGCAGACTAAGAGTATATCTGCATTTCAGCTAGATCACACAGACTAAGATGGTCTTTGGATGTAATCAGAGCAGCCATGGTGCTGGATTAGTAATCTTTTCCATTTAGTAGTTAAGGGTCTTTAAAACCTTTGTTAGTATAGTGGCATCATCTCTTACCTGGAAATTCACTGTTTATTCTGGGTACTTCTGGTACTTTCAATAAACTGATGTCTAATATATCCTTTTAAATCAAATGACTAAAGATGTCACTGGCTGGCAGAAAAAGAAAATATTTATTGGCTTTTAATATTACCCCCAAAATATTTAGAGTTTGGTAGTAGTCTTTTCATAGCCTGTTTGGAATTGCCTCCAAAATTGTAAAATTCAACTTACTAAAGGGAACTCCAACCTCAGTGGATTCTTAACATGTCTATTTTTTTCTCTATCAAAAATTTCTCTCTCAACAGCCCTTTACTATGCTGTTTATTTATTTGTCATTGCAACTGGGTTTTAATGTCAATAAAACTTTAAGCTACTGGTAAAAAAAATAAAAAGGAAGTTGTGTTAATTTTTCATTCTCCACTTCTGCCCTCATGTTTTCTCCTAGCACCTCTGCTTTATTTGAAGTTAATCTTTAACAGTGCGGTCTTCAGTATGACAAGTGGGATCAGTGTCACCAACATTGCTTTTCAAAACTGGTTCACTACCTGTGCATATGGCATATTAGTATGATCTCAGAAATGGAAAGACCAAGAGAAAAGGATTTAGGAGTTCAAGGCAAGCATGAGGCTAGACTCATTTACCTAGCAAGACCTTCACTCAAATCATCTAGAAAAATATAAACTAAATTCTCAAAACTAAAAATGGGCAGTTATTTATTTCCTTGACAACTTGTAAAGCAAATTCCCGAGTTTCTTGGAAATAACACAAAGTGGAACTTTTCATGGAATCCCAAAAGCTTTTCCAAAGTGTTTTCTGTGGTTTCATACTCTCAGATGATTTAATTATATCTTTATCATACAAAACAATTGAAGATCCTGTATACTATATCCACTTCCTGAAACTTCATTTAGCACATAAATAGAAAATTCTTTGATATCTTGCAAGAGAAAATTACCTCTAGGTTTGGTTGTGCATGGCCATAATGACTTTACTCGGGTAGGTGGAGAAACAAAGGCCAGTAGCTCAGGAATTTAATGGTAGCATCAACCACATAGTGATTTGCAGGTTATCTTGGGCTGCATAAGACCTTGAACCCCAAGAGTAACATTTGCAATTTAAACTACTAGATTAAAAAATGATCAATATTCTAACTTAAAAAACAAAATAAGCCACATAATTTTCAAGCCTGGATTATTTTCTTATGAGTAAACTGGTTGTATTCATCCTTAGAAAGAAAGCTACAGAAGGGTTTTCTATATCATCACATAGTATCAGAGCTCCTGTTTCAAAGAAATATACTGTTAGCCCTGTCATGTTATAGCCTGAGACAGTCTTGCTGTGTATCCTGGAATCTTAGATTTAGCAATTAAAACTAGTTATAAAAGGATAACAAAGTAGAGTCAGAAATGACAATCTGAAAAGGACATCATCAAACTGTGACTCAGGGAGCAAATGCTAAACCCTTTCCTAATTTTGTAAATAAAATTTTATTGGAACACACTTATTCTCTTATCTTGCGTCTACATTTCCCACTTGTTAAGCAGAGTTGAACAGTTTCTCAGAGACTGTAAAGCTTGCAAACCCTATATTAGTTGCTTTCTTGTTTTTAACAGGAAAAGAAAATGTTGTCTCATAACTTAAAGAAGACAAAGAGCACTTAGAGTAGCATAGGAGAAATTAAAATGCAATAAAATTAAACAGAAGACTTTAAAAAGACTTTTGTTTTTAACAAGTCACTCACTAATTTTCTTCACACAGCCTTGGACTACAAGATAAGGAAACCAAAATAACTGTCTACAGCTTCTTTTGTGGAAACATTTACTATGCAATAAATGTATAGGAAATCTTTCTTAGGAAAATTGATAAAATATTTACACCAAACCATCTGCTATTCTTATCTCACATATAAGATGATAACTTTTATAACCATTTTAAATATTTCTTTTATTTATTGTTTCTGTATGGCATAAATATTTCAGAGTAAGATTCTTCTCCTGAGTCCATTTGATGTATTCTACATCATAAAGAAATAAGCAAAAGAAGTAGCCTTTCTAAAGAAGGGAAAAGGTAAGGGAAAAGGTAAGGGAAAAGGTAAGGGAAAAGGTAAGGGGAAGGGAAAGGGGAAGGGAAAAGGGAAGGGAAAAGGGAAGGG
>NW_021604744.1:4519629-4525664 GCF_004785775.1 Grammomys surdaster | reverse complement strand
AAGAGAAGAGAAGAGAAGAGAAGAGAAGAGAAGAGAGAAGAGAAGAAGAGATGGAGGCGGATGTTCACGTGTCTGTAGCAGTCAAATGTAGTTGGTATATCTAGGTTGGGTATTGGGTTACACTTCTGATTGTATGGGGATCATTGCCAAATATATAAGCCTTTGATTAATCTTTAAGCATTAGAGTCTCATCTTTCTACTGGGCCTGTAGATGGCAGGATGGTCTGGGCAATGCCCAGCCTTGAGTAGACAACATGGAAGATTAGCAGAGCCATCTCCCATGCTGGCGTCTTGTGGGTGGCAGGGCTGGTGTTTCTTTCAGGCCATTTCTAGCTGTGGCAGGCACATGGCCTCTGGCCGAGAAACATGGCAGCTGAGCTAGACAAAGCAGCTGCAGCTTAGATAGTTGACATGACTGGAAGCCGTTTTATTTAATTACTACAACAAATTGTTAGAAACATAGGGGTAGTATATAATGCCCCTTTTTAAGATAAATGTTAAAATTGATGTAGTGGTTCCTTACATGAAACGTGTACTGTGTACACTGCATCAAAACACTTTGCATAATATAGTTCTCATCAGACTTAAAACAAATGAAATTTTGATAAGTATGTGTGACATAAGTTTAGACAAATCAAAAAGCACTAAGAAATGTAACATTAATTTCAAAATAGACAAAAAAGCACATGTCACTATGTTAGTGTAGCAAAAACACCATTTCACTGCAGTTTAATAGCATAGATCAGTTCTTGTATCATTTCATGAAGACTGAGCAGGACTCACTGTATTGACAAATAGTGTTTACAAACATGAAACCAATTCATCGTTCAGAAGAGCACAGTTTTCCCTGTTTCAGTTGAAACTAAACACAAAAGATTATATTTACTTTATAATGGCTTGTTGCTTTATGAAGGCATTTTTGCTTTAGAAAAAAATCAATGCTTTTTGTCACCTAAATGTTTATCTTACAGTTCCCCAAGATCTCAACTTATTTTAAATGTTCCTATTAATATGGTTAGTCAAAAGAAAGACATCAGGAAATATATATATATATTTTTACAATAGAAAATTACTGTGCCCTGTTCTGGAAAAGAACCATAGAGATTAGTTTCCTCAAGTACTCAAAGACTACCCCTGCAAGGGTACTCTCCCATCCTCACCTGAAATTCTATGACAACAAAGTCCCTGAAGACACATTTTGAAACTTTGGATACATCTAATATTTTAATGTTTCCGTACATTTCTGTGAAATTATCTTTGTACTCATTTCTTTAAGTTTTGTAGAGTAAACAAGTGTCAACTACTTCAAGTGTCAATACTACTCTAGGAGATGTTTACCTAGCAGTGAATTCAGAAAATTAAACTCTCTTTTTCATAGAATTAATAGAAAAACTCAAGAAAAAAAAACAACAAATATCTGAAAATACATGTGGGACAATCAAAGTATAGCTTGGTTCCTGCTTGGGCACAGGCCTCAAACCTTTCTGGCTTGGCGTGGTCCACCAGATGCTGGTAAAGATGACTACACTGTCTGTCTAGCTTCATGTCTGTGCCTGACCTATCATTTCTGGCTTCAAAGCCAGTTCCACCTCTTACATTTCTTTGCTGTATTTTATTGCTTCACTTTTTCAAATTCATATGAATGAGCTTCAGGAAATGCTGAATCCCACCACTGGGCTAATTTGTTATATTATTAAATACAAAGTCTCAGCTAAATCCTGGAACCTCTCCCTCTTCACATTCTATACCTATTCTGTAAATGACACATATGGATAAGCATTTAGGTATATTTGCTGTGTAATATATGGTCTGAGATTTCATATTAGTAGAAAAATCAGAATAAAAGAACCTAAATTAAGCTTAAGCAAGGACTCAGGTAGGTGGCATTATGTAACAAATTTCTGTCAGTGGAACTACTGCACCTTATAAATTTATTGTTATCCAATAAAATTTGAAAGATGAAAGCATTCAACACATTGCTACTTAAGATTGTAGTCTACTGTGTTCAGAGAGCTCCTCTGAGGACTCCCTTTTCTTAGTGGATCTTCCTCTTTTCTGCTTGATTTGGGGAGCTCAACTCCTAATCATCTACCTGAAGAATTATGTCACTTAGTCTTGGCAAACCTACAAGTTCAACTTTCTCTTTCCAATAAGAATCCCAGCAAGTACCTGGGATTCCTGGAAAACCTCTCCATACAAATAAAACATTCTCAGTAGTTTAAACTCTAGCCAGTGGCTTGCATTCTGTCTGAATACATCTTTCCAGTCTCCAAGGTTCATATATAGTCCTTAGTCATCCTGACTAAGGTGTATGTGCACAAGCCCACCCCAAATAAAGTGTTGAGCACAAGCTAAGATTGTCTAAGAAAACTACCTGCCTCCAACTCTTCCTGCAAACACTCACAGACTGGCTAGAATTCTGAAAACCCCACCCTGTCAGGGCTTTGCTTTATTCTTCCAGTCCAGTGGGCAAGCAGTGCCTGGACAATCTGAAGGAGGAATTAGAGCATACATACCACAGTTGGGAGGCATACTCCATAAACATGCTTGTCTATGTTCTGATATAACATGTTTGTGAGAGTGACACAGTGACAAGAAAGAAATGTGGGAAGTATTTTTGTTTCCTCCTGTATGATCAACTCATTGTCATATTCTTTATATTTAGTTAACAGAGTTGAAAAATTATTTCAACATGAAGACATACATAAATGTTCTTAGTAGAATTACTTGTAACTACCAACACTTGAATGCAAAACCAATATTCTACAATGATTAAATGAATAAACTCTGATATATTCCAATAATGGAATATTACTTAGCAATAAAATAATTGAAATGTGCTGTGATGAAATTAGATGCTGAGAAACCTTAAATATATGCTGCTAAGTAAAAAAAGTCAATTGTAAAATGCTACTTATGTATCATTCCAAGTATGTATCAATTCATCACATTCTGAGATAGAGAAAACTATAAGGACAGTCAACAGTCATGGATGTTGTCAAGAAGAGGAAGAAGCACAGGAAAGGGAATGTTCATATGTGAAACTATCCATGGGATATTTAGGGGGCAGAAAGCTATTATACATTTCCTAAACATGGGATATACAGCAGGAACGAATGACTTCTCAATAAAACACTCCTGTTAGTAATGTTGCAGCAATAGAGAATCTCAGGTGTGATAAGCGTACCTAGTAGTGTAAGAGATGAACTCTGCATGTGTTTCAGTTGGTAATCTGGGAGTAAATGTGAACTCTGTGCCGTATGATTACTTTTTTTCTTTTAGTATAATATTATTCTAAAACCAATGGGTACTTGAAAAAATAGTTTTAAGGTTAGTTTAAAGTTGAAAGTGCAATACTTCCAAGGAATTAGACACTTAACATTTTCTCCACACTCCCTCTTAGTTAACTAAATGAAGTGGATAAAGATTTCCCCAAGGCTGATTCAGTGCTGCCAATTTCAGGTGTTCCATAGCATTATGACTTCTACAGCATCCTGCTCTTGCTTTATTTAAGTGCCCTGAAGGCTGAAATGGCTGTGGTTATTTGTTTCAAGAGACTCATCTGCCTCTTCTGGCCTCTGGTGGTAGCAGGCACATATGGTGCACATACAGACAAAATATCTGGACACATAAAGCAAACGCTTAAAATCACCTGTTTACATATATAAAATTCTCAAAGAATAAATAAAAGAGAAAGATTATGACTCAGATTTGACTGGTGGTGGTGTTTTTTATATCAGTAAGGGGCAGAGCAGATGGCAGTCCTTTGTCTGTCCTAGCCTGATGCCTGGCTTGTTGGCCAAAGCTGTTTTATGGTTAGAACTCATAAAAGTCAAGTCAAATCAAATCAAACTAAATCAAATCCAAGCAGTGAAACACAGAAAGACAGAGACCAGTGGACCACCATGCCACCCACAGACTTGCCCTCCAGTTACATCTTCTTGCTGCTACACCATGTAGTACAGATGGAGAATGTCACAGAGGGGCCTACCAACTATGAGATCTTTCTGTAGCTGTAGTGGGAACCAGCACAATGTGTGAGTAAGTGGTGGTCAGATGGGAGAGAGAAAGAAGTGGAGCAGCCTGAATATTATGAGAGATGTAATAGGAGACTCCAGGGAAGAGAAGGGTAGCCTGTTGTGAATGGCCAGACCTGCCAATTGGGAACATGGTGAGGTCAGTTTGTTGATAAGGACAACGTCTATATCCATGCCTATGCAGTGTCAGGGATCAACGTTAACGTCCATGGCTCTTATTACCACCACTAGAGAACATGGAAATGTCCCTGGTCAGATAGCCACCCTAGACCACATGGATGTCCAAGGGCTGTACATAACTGGCTCCACCCCTCACTAGATGTGGCAATCCAGAGAGCTGGCCCCATCTTTCACCAGTGGTAGCATTTGTGTAGGCAGGTCCTGTGCCATGTCTAGGCAGGAGAGTGGACCTGGCCCTGATGGCAGGGGTGAGGGTGAGCTGGCTTCAAGTGTATGGGTGTTGGAGAGCTGACCCTGGCACTCAATTGCCAAAGAGGTGATGGCCCTCCACCTCTCCGGTTGGGAAAGCTCCCGACAGTGTCATGAGCTTAGGAGAGTTAGATCTGACCCTCACCAGCTGCAATATTTGGGAGGGCAAGACTTGCTACTTGCTTGGACAGCACAGCAGAGAGTTCCCCCTGATGGCAGGGGCCCCAAGCCCAAGCATGGTAGCACAGGAGAGCTAGTCCTGGCACTCATTTTGCATGAGTATGTGGGTTATGCCCTCCTCCTTTGTCCCTCACTACCTGCAGCAGTCAGGCAAGCTGGCACACGGGATCATGAGATCCGTAGAATTGAAACTGCCCTTGGACAGCTGTAGCACTCCACTACAGAGAGCAGGATCTGCATCTTGTCTAGGCAGTACTATAGAGCTGGCCTTGAGGGCAGAGGTGGTTCGTGTGGGGGGGGGGGGGGGGAGGGAGGGGGGGAGAGAGAGAGAGAGAGAGAGAGAGAGAGAGAGAGGAGAGAGCGCACTAGCCCTGCCACTCATTTGATGTGTGCTGGACCAGCCAGGGTAGCAATGCTCTCTGCCCTTTCATACCTAGCCACCTGAGGTAGTCAGGAGAGATAAAACTGTGGGCATGAGAGCAGATAACCTGGCCCTGCCTCTGACCAGCTACAGAACTCCATAGAATGGTGTCTGCACCTTGCAGAGGCACCAGAGTTTTCTGGCCTTGGTTGAAGGGGCTTAAGTGAGCCAGCTCCGAGGGTGAGAGTGTGAGAGTGCAGGAGAGCTGGTCCTGCCAATTGTCTGGTATCAGATTGGACGGGCAGGGCACGGGGATGATATCCTCCCCCTCCTGCCTATTACTTGTAGTAGCCTGGAGCGGTATGTATATATGTGCTAGGGTATGCACACATGCGTGGGTGTGGGTATGGGCGTGAAGGTATTGTGGGTTTGGGTGCAAGCATGAGGTATTGTGTATGTATGTGTGAATATGCGGGATGCATGTATTTGTGTGTGTGCGCGTGTGCGTGCGTCTCCCTCTCTCTGTCTCTCTCTCTTTCTCTGTGTGTGTGTGCTTGTGGGAGTATTTGTACACGTGTGCATTTGTGTGTGTGTGGTCTACGTGTAGTATGTGTGTGCATCTGAATGTGGCAGCTAGAGGACTATTTCTCAGTTGCTGTTCCTTGGGAAACATCCATTTTATTTTCTGGGACAGTTTCTCTCACCGGCCTGGAGGTCACTACGTGAGAAAACGCCGCTGATGGCCCAGCCATCCTCCTGCTCCCCTTTCCCACACTAAGATTATACCTTGAACTAGCTTTTTTTTTCTTTTTCTTCTTTTTGTTTTTCGAGACAGTTTTTCTCTGTATTAGGCCTCGCTCTCCTGGAACTCACTCTGTAGACCAGGCTGGCCTCGAACTCAGAAATCTGCCTGCCTCTGTCTCCCAAGTGTGGGGAATAAAGGCAAGCACCACTACTTCCTGGCTTCTTCTTTAAAAACAAAACAAAACAAAACAAAACAAAACAAAACAAAACAAAACAAAACAAAA
>NW_021604744.1:4508999-4519619 GCF_004785775.1 Grammomys surdaster | reverse complement strand
AACAAAACAAAACAAAACAAAACAAAACAAAACAAAACAAAACAAAAAAACCTGGATCTGGCGTCCAAATACAAGGTGTCCTACTCAGAAACAAACACTTCAATTTTAAAAAACCTTTTAATTTTTTTGAGAATTGTATGAAATATATTTTCATCATACTCTTCTTTCCTTCACATTATCCCCAAATATATTATCTCCCACCTATCTATCCTTCCAACTTTATGCTCTTTCTCTCTCCTAAAAAACCCTTAAAACACAAACAATACAAAACAAACAAGCGCGCTCGCGTGCGCGCACACACACACACACACACAGAGCTTTTGATGTGTGTTTGTCAGCTCTTCCTGATGGGGCCTAACCTTCAGTGTAGCTGATAAGCAGAGTCACTCCATGGAAGAACACTGACTTTTCCTGCCCCAGCATCTATCAGTTGCAAATAGCTTCTTGGATAGGGGAGAAACTGTGTGCATATGTTTCCTTCTCAGTGTGGGTGTTTTCCTGGCTTGAACTTATAAAAGTCTTGTGCGTGCTGTTATAGTCTCTGTGAGTTCATATCTGTATAAGCCCTATAGTGTCTGAAAATGCTTTTTCCTGAAGTTGGTCACCACAACTGCCTCTTACAATCCTACCATCTCCATCTTTTCTCAGCTTTTTGAGCCTTAAAAGAAGTGGTGTGGTAAAGACATGCCATTTAGGACAAGCACTTTACCTCACCCAGTAAGTCTTTAATGATTGAGATTTCTCTCCAGTCTTTTTATCACTAGCCAACTTCCCACTCCCATAATGTATGTGTTTCAACTTTTTTTAATTTTATCCCATTTTCTTTCTTTGTTTTAATTATTTTAATTGGATATTTTATTCGCATTTCAAATGTTATCTCCTTTCTCCCTTTCCCTCCTCCACCCAAAAGCCCCCTACTCTATCCCTCCTTCTCCTGCTTCTTTGAGGATGTGCCCTGACCTACACACTCACTCCCACTTCCCTGCCCTGGAAATAACCCACACTGGGGCAGCAAACCTTCACATGACCAAGGCTTTCCTCTCCCACCTTTGCCCAAAAGGCCATCCCCTACATGTATAACTGGAGCCATTGGTCCCTCCCTATGTGCTCCCAGGCTGGTGGTGAGAACTCTGGTTGGTTGATATTGTTGCTCTCCCCATTGTACCCTAAACTCCTTCAGCTCCTTCAGTCTTCTGTGGTCAGTTTGATGGTTATGTGTGAGCATCCACCTCTGTAAATGTCAGGCTCTGGCAGACCTCTAAGGAGACAGGCTCTTGTCTCAGGCTCCTGTCAACATGCACTTCCACATCAGTGTCTGCCTTTGGTGATTGCACATGGGACGGATACCCAGGTGAAGCAGTCTCTGGACAGCCCCTCCTTCAGAAACAGAGGAAATTCAAAAGATCATCAGATCCTATTACAAAAGCCTATACTCAACAAACTGGAAAACCTGGAGAAAATGGACAATTTTCTAGACAGATACCAGGTACCAAAGGTAAATCAGGAGCAGATAAACCATCTAAACATTCCCATAACCCTTAAAGAAATATCAGCAGTCATTAAATCTCCTCACCACCAAAAAACCAAACCAAACCAAACCAAACCAAACCAAACCAAAACAAACCAAAACAAAACAAACCAAAACAAAACAAAAACAAAATAGGACCACATGGTTTTAGTTCAGAATTCTATCAGACCTTCAAGGAAGACCTAATACCAATTTTCTTCAAACTATTCCACAAAATAGAAACAGAAGGAACACTACCCAATTTGTTCTATGAGGCCACAATATTTCAACTTTCTTATATTCTAGAAACTTGAGAAACAGCTCCTTTGCATATTTTAAAAGGTGTTAAGAGATGAAATTTTCAATAATTTTTTTGATTACTTATGGTCATAGAATGTACTTTATAAACAAGATGCTAATTAAAAAAAATCTCACAAAGGTATCAATGTGGAAATTTACAGGGGATCATTCCATGTTTATTTTGCTTCATTCTTACAAGCCTTGGTTTTTTTCTTTCTTTTAAGAAATATAATTATTAATAAACCACACAAAATCAAAGTCAAAATTGATTTTTTGAGAGATAATAGTGAAAAAAAATAATAGGTATTAATAGTTTTATATAACAAAATACTCAAGGGAGCAAATATGGAGTCAAAGTGAGGGACAGAAACTGAAGGAGGGGCCGTCTGAAGACCATTCCACCTGAGTATCCATCCCATGTGCAATCACCAAAGGTAGATGCTGATGTGGAAGTCAGGAAGTGCATGCTGATAAGAGCCTGATATAGATGTCTTCTTAGAGGTCTGCAAGAGTCTGACATATTCAGAGGCAGATGCTCACAGCTAACCTTTGAACTGATCATGGGGTTCCCAATAGAGGAGTCAGAGTGAAGACTGTAGAAGCTGAAAAGGTTTGTGGCCCCGTGAGGAGAGCAACAATACCAACCAATCAGAGCTCCCAGAGTCTAAACCACCAGCCTGGGAGCACTTAAGGAGGGATCCTTGGCTTCAGCTGTATATGTAAGAGTGGAGGGCCCTGCTGAGCATAGGTGGGAGAAGAGATCCTTGGTCTCAGGAAGGCTGGACGCCCCAGGGTTTGGGAATTTGAGGGTGGGGAGGTGGGAGTGGGGTGGGGAGGTTGGGGTACATCGACAGAGAAGCAGGAGGAGGGATGAGGGGATAGGGGGTTCCTGGGTGGGTGGGGGATGGGGTAAGGGGATAACATATGAGATGTAAATAAATCATCCAATAAAAAGAAAAGAAAAAAAAGAAAAACAAGAAAGATTAAAATTTCCAGACATACAAATACATTTAAATGATTTATGAAATAAGTTTATTTTTATTTTTCATTAAAATGTTACTTTATATGATGTATGTGTATGTGCATGCGTGTATGTGTCTGTGTGTGTGTGTGTGAGAGAGAGAGAGAGAGAATGAGAGAGAGAGAGAGAGAGAGAGAGAGAGAGAGAGAGAGAGAGAGAGAGATTTGTGCCACATCTTGCATGTGGAGGTCAGAGAACAAATTGTGTTTTTAGTCCTTTCCTCCTTTTGCCTTGTTTGAGAGACAGTTTCTTCTACCTTCGTTTTCTGGTGAACCTGCTTCAGCACCTCCAATTGAGCATACTACTTCTGCCTCAACTCTTCCATTAGGGGGTGCAGTGGGATTGTAAATGCTTTCCCTGATGGATCTTGTATTTATGTGAATTCTGGGAATCCAAACTCACTTCACTAGAGTTGCATAGGGTAGACCTTTCCCACTGAACCATTCCTCAACCTCATGATGTAGATAGTGTCTTTATGTTGCTTTCTTGCTTTCTGCTCACTTCTGAGTTAAGAAATTTCTGGAATATTATACATTAAGGTATTTGTTTTGTTTTGCTTTTAAGTTAAAGGAAAATTCTGGTTCTTCTGACATTTTTAATTTGGCACACAAAAAAATAGGTTTATACTCCACTTTCCTATGAGGCAATTACTGTAATACTCAGAAGTTAAAAGGTTACCTTGCACTGTTTAGTCTTTTTATATTTATTTATAGTGTATGTGAGGGTAGGAAGAACAGGGTGAGTATCACAGTATGATATATGACAACACATGTGAGGACAACTGGAGAGAACGGGCTTGAGTGGGTATCAGGTTGCAATGCAGATTATTAGACTTGACTGAAAGCATTTTTGCCTGCTGATCCATTAAGTTGACCTACTCATTGTCTTTCCAAATTCTGAAATATGTTTCCTTAGCTGTGCTGATGTGACTCAGGGAGTTTCTGGCTTGTGCTGCTATTATTTGTTGTGGTTCAAAGACTCTCAAGTATATCAGAGAGATTCTGGTTTGTACAAAATGTCCCACAGGTAGGGCTCTTTGCAGTATTCCTCAGTTTCTTATCCTTTAGAACATTGTGCTGGACATCCTGTGATGCAGTAGCTCATGTTCCCTGGTATGAATGATTGAGAGCAATGAGGACACCTCTCTACTCATCAAGACTTCTGGTCTATTATAGTCATTTTACAGAACAGCCCTTAGACAACAGATAAGGCTGTGTATCAGTGTGAGTTCTAGTGTCAGGAAGGATTATTTGAGTTCATCTTGGAGGTTAGCTAACACACAATTAATTGGATACTGTTAGAAAAAAGTCTCTAGTTTGCAAAATCCAGATAACCAATTTACATACCAACAGTTAAGTCAATATATGAGGTTCCTCGGCTCACTATTCTAAGAATGCATTAAGATTTGTAAATATAAATGCAAATACAACCTGTTACTTTAATGCATTCTCATTAATTTCATGTGGAGGATTGTCACTGACAGTATCCTCAAGAGAAAATACATTTTCATTATGAACTTAGATGAGAACAGCAATTTAATTTACATTCCAAACAATTTTCAGATGAAAGTGCATTTAGGTCATTGTTAACCTTCACTGTGAAGATGCATATGGGTGACAGGTTTCAATTAAAACCTTTTAATGATTCTGTCTTGCAAGCTTGAAATTTTTGAATTTTACCTGAAAATTGTACTAAATCAGAGAAAGGAATAAGATAATTATCTTCCACTTGGATCTCTCTCTCTCTCTCTCTCTCTCTCTCTCGTGTATTTCTTTCTGTATGTAGGTCTTAGGTCTCAGTGGTCTTGTGTTTGTGTACTTGAGTGTGGAAGCCAGAAGCAATGGACTTCTTCAATCACTTCTTGCCATATTTCTTTGACACAAAGTCTATCAGTGAACCTGTGGCTTTCTGATTCAGTTACACTTCCTGGCCAGTTGATTCCAGGATTTCTCTGTCTTCTACACCCTAGCACTGGATAATAGATGTGCGTGCTGCTCCAGTTGATTTATTGGGTATTCGAGTCCTCACGTTTACATATCAAATACTTTACTAACTGAGACATATTCTCAGCATGACTCCATAGAACCTTTACTTAAAATAAACTGACTTTGCTAAAATAAAATAATAAATATTAATAAGCAACACATATCACAAGCTATATTGAGATATTAAAATGTCATAGTAGGAAAAACTAATACTGTAAAATTCAATGTTTGGGATATGAGATGCTTCTGATATTTTTAAGCTCCGTTACTTCCATTTAAACTCTTTAGAAGGCTATTGGTTTCAAAGTCTGACTTAATGCTAAAAATTGTTACCTTTTCTCCATAAGAATCTATTTCATATTAGGTAATTTGTGGTTGGTTGTCATTACAGACTTTATAACCAAATTTCTTTGCAATTTCCTTCTGGTTTAATATCCAGATATGGTTGAAATAAGAGCCTAGGGTGAATTTTCAAGCAATGAAGGCTTCAGGTATTTTGGCCTCATATTTTCTATTCCTGCATCATTTATAATGAGTTGGAGAAATAAGAGTTTATATGAATAAAAAGAAAATATCTATCTTTTAGGAACAATGGAAGCTTAAAATGTCAATAAACTTGTGTTTTTCTTCCAACTCCATTTTGAGTTTTTTTTTGTTTTTTTTTTTGTTTTTTTTTATTTTAAAATACAAACTTCTATTATTACATTACCAAAGTGAAAGATCAGTTTCTTCCAGTTTCAGAACTTCTCTTTCCCACTGCCTATGATTCTGCACGAGTCTTTTTTTTTTTATTGGATGTTTTATTTACATTTCCTATGTTGTCCCCTTACCCCATCCCCCACCCACCCAGGAACCCCCAATCCCCTCACCCCTCCTCCTTCTTCTCTGTGGATGTAACCTCTATCTACACCCCCCACTCTCACCTCCCCACCCTCAAAATTCCCACCCCCTGGGCCATCCAGCCTTCATGTGGTCAAGGTTCTCTTCTTCCACCTATGCCCAGCAGGGCCCTCCACTTTTACATATTCAACTGAAGCGCTGGATCCCTCCCTAAGTGCTCCCAGGCTGGTGGTTTAGACCCTGGGAGCTGTGGTTGGTTTTCTGAGTTTTTGTTTAAAGTTGTACTTCTCCAAGAAATAAAAAAGAAAACAGCTACAAGTTTTTTCTTTTAACGTAAAGAGGTCTGTTTTTATCTGTTTTCTATATTGTCACCATGATTTCTTACTTCAGCATGCATGCCTAAATGCCATATCAGAAGCATTGTATTACTGTCATTAAATATTGCACTTCAATGCTCAACATCTAAATGTACCATGAAGCATAGTTACTTATCTTCCTTATTATCCATGTAAACACATCTTGGGGTTTCTTCTCTAAAACAAAGTGGCTAACTCTCTCAGCTCTACATTCCTGCCTTGTAGTATACGTTTCTCATGGAGAAGTAGGATTGGTTCTTTCAGACAACTATGAATATTTAGAAATGAAAAAGAAAAGAAAAGAATGTCTGGTTGTGTATTTCTATAACTCTTGCTACTTAGAATTGCAAGTCCAAGATCTTTATCTGCTCCAAATTGTGTTCAAGGTTAGTCTGGGCAATGTAAAGTGAACCTGTATTGGAATATAAAGAATACAGAGTATGCAACAGAATTCTTGCCTAATATGTTTAATGCCCTAGGTTTAACTTCTAGTATTTCAGGAAAACAAAATCACAGTGTTCATTTTTTAAAAAAAATTCAATGCCATTTGCATTTTCAAAACCTGGAAATACGATGAGCAAATTTGGGTATAGCAAGCAATATGAAACAGAGGAGAGCACACTCTACTTTTAGGTCTTTTCAAATATTGAATTTCAAAGTGTAATATTCAATTGAGAACAATCTATCTTTCTTCCTTGGAATATATCCATGGTTAAGAAATCATAATATTCATGAAAAGGGGGGAATAACTTGGTGGTAATTCTGACCTAAGAGATTGAAGACAGCAACCCATACAAACAGCACTGAGAACAACTATATGACTCCTTCTCTTTCATCCAAGGCCAGTTAGAGTTTAGTGTTCTGGTCATGTACAGAAAACACATTCTCATGTCAGTTGTCTCCAGTCACTGGCTCTTAGCACAGTTCTGCCCTGTCTTTCAGAGTGGTCTTTGACTCTTTTGAGGAAGTGGTAGTCTACAGATCATCCATTTATGCCTGAGCACTCCTTGAAAGCTTATGTTTTGTACTATGAAAAGTTGCATTAACTTATGGATATAGAGATATGAATTTAGTATGAAGCTTGATACAGTGTTCATTTAGCAATATATAGGCAGGAGGTTCAACTCTGGGATCTGTGAGCTGCCTAACCAAGTATTCTTGGTCAGATTTATAGTACCAGGATATGTTTCCTCCTTGGGATCTGGTCTTGAATCAAGTAAAGTCAGTTGGTTACTACCGAAAATGTTTGATTCATTATTATATCCGTGGGCATATCTTTGCAGGACATTTCTCAGCTGTTGTCATCCTGTTCCCCAGAGTCTGCACTGCATCTTCATGTATACTATTGAAGTATACTACAAATGTGAATATCAGGGGAGAAACTTCTAGGTAAGAATCATATTGATACTTACCAAATACCATGTTTCTCCATGTGCACAGTAGGGGATTTTTCATACTTATTTTTGAAAAAAAAACATGGAATAGATAATGTAGTTCTTCATTTAAATTATTTTTACTTAAATATGCATTTTCCTTGTGTGTATTATCTATGTATCTGTGCATTCTGGAAATAAAGTTATGCATCGTTGTAAACTATTATTGTGGGTTCTGGGAATTGAATGCTGGTCCTCTGTAAGAACAACATGTTTTCTTTACTAGCCCTGTGCTCTATTTACTAAAGACTTATGATTGATTGTGATGAGCACTTAATTGTTTCAGATTGTCCCCTTTAGAGGTTTCCATTTGCACTCCCTGGTTAAAATAGAAAGAGAAACTGTCAGATAGACAGGACAGGGGCCATTCTTAATCCATGATTCACCTTTGTCATTTACTGTTCTTAGGTCACTCCATCAAGGTTTGACATTGGGTTTGCCAATGGACTTATTTTAGGGCATAAGGACTTTATTTTATTTTTAGCAAACTGAGAAGAAATTCACACAAAGAAAGCTTAGAAACAAGCTCTTCCAGATAACGTAAGGTAAAGGCTGGAAAAGTAAGACCAGCCAATGTGCAGATGAGTCCTACTCTACGTCAGGGTCAGAGATTTGGCCACTAGCTAACTGAAGGCAATCATTGTGAGCTCCAAGAAAATGTCACAAGCCCACACAGACACCTGGACATGCAAATGCTACAACTCTGATCTAAAGTTACTAGAAAATCAATCTCATTAAACATTTTTATGAGATAACACATTGTTTTTTTTTTTTGTAAGATTTCGTAGATTCATATGTACTTATCATAGCTAGGCATGATAAATAAACATTGTCAATTGTCTGAAAATTTAAAGTAACTTAAAATGAAGATATTAGTATAATTACATGAACTGTTATGAAGATTTAAGAAAATGAAAATACAGAATATTTTATAATCATAGACTACAGTCTAGATGACAAGTTTTGTTCAACTGATTTTGACCTATAAGATGGTTACAGAGATAATATTTAATTCTTTGTCTCTTCAAATATTCATTTATCTATGTACACATCTCAATAATTGACTTATTCTCAAATTTCTTTTTTAATAAAAATAAGTAGCTTTCTCATATGATTAGTTTCCCCTCCTTTCACCCCTTCCAGTCACTCCCAACTTCCCCTGTTCTCCAGAGCCACCCCACTTCTTTCTATAATTAGAAAACAAACAGTCTTCTTAGGGAATATAGTAATATGATATAATTAATATAATATATAATGCATTATATTATAATGTAATATAATACAGAGGAATATAAAATAGAACAAACCCCAACACACTGGACTATGACAAAACAAGAAGAAGAAAACAGCCAAAGAAAAGACACAAGATACAGATATAGATGCAGAGACCTATAGGTTTGCACACCCAGGACTCATCTAAAAACATTAACTTGGAATCCATACTTAAAGGACCTGTAGTGCTAAAAATTAAAATATTCAAATTAAAAATATACAAATAAAGTAAAACATAAAAAATAAGATACTACAATAAAAATAAAAAGCCCTGGCATGGCCTCATGAGACAGGAGGTTTCAATGTCTGGTTGTTGGTCTCTAGACTTGTTCTTATATGCTGTAGGAAAAAGTTTCTCTGACAATAGCTGACCAAGGCACTGGTTTATGAGTATTTCAGAATGCCATTTGGAGTAATTTTATTGCTTCTTTTATTTTTAGAACACTAGTTTTTCCATGAGACTAGAGCTATCTAGTCTCAGTTTTTTGGCCACCCAAGCGGTGTTGGATATGGGTTCTATTTTGCAGAGTTAACTTTAAGTCAAATCAGATTATGGTTTGTTATTCTCCCAAGCTTGTACCACTATTATACAAGTGCATCTTATGAGCAGGTAATCAGGGTAGACAGTTTGTAGCTGGGTTGCTGTTTGCCTTTCTCCTTTGGTAGTGTGCAGAGTACTTACCTGTTCCCAAACTAGTAGCATGTAAGGGTGAATGCTGTAGGTAGGTACAAGCTCAACTTTACCACGTTCAAGTGAGTTGAATAGGTGTTACCTTCTGAAATGTGGTCTGACAGTCAGTTTGTGGAGAACAGTCTATACTCTTGGCAATTGACTGGATTGTTTGGGGATTCCCACGTGACTCCTTGGTCAACAACTTAACTATGTGTACTTTATTTCTAGTACTAGAAGCTTCATTTGGTGATAAGAGATGTCCAGTTGTGGCTTTTTCTTCCCCATTATTTGGTGATTTTTGTTGCAAATTTCTTTTGTAAAGCTTTTATTGCATTACATAGCCATAATACTCTTCAAATAACCCTTAATTTTTAAAATTTTTTTTATTGGATGTTTTATTTACATTTCCTATGTTGTCCACTTACCCCATCCCCCACCCACCCAGGAACCCCCTATCCCCTCACACCTCCTCCTTCTCTGTGGATGTAACCTCTATCTACCACCCCATTCCCACCTCCCCACCCTCAAAATTCCCACACCCTGGGGCGTCCAGCCTTCATGAGGTCAAGGTTCTCTTCTTCCACCTATGCCCATCAGGGCCCTCCACACTTACTTATTCAGCTGAAGCCCTGGATCCCTCCCTAAGTGCTCCCAGGCTGCTGGTTTAGACCCTGGGAGCTCTGGTTGGTTGGTATTGTTGCTCTCCTCATGGGGCCACAAATCCTTTCAGCTCTTTCAGTCTTCACTCTAACTCCTCCATTGAGAACCCCATGACCAGTTCAATGGCTAGTTGTGAGCATCTGCCTCTAAATATGTCAGACTCTTGCAGACCTCTAAGGAGACATCTATATCAGGCTTTTATCAGCATTCACTTCCTGACTTCCACATCAGCATCTACCTTTGGTGACTGCACATGGGATGGATATTCAGGTAGAATGGTCTTCAGACAGCCCCTCCTTCAGTTTCTGTCCCTTACTTTGTCTCCATATTTGCTCCCTTGAGTATTTTGTTGCTCCTTCTAAGAAGGACTGAATCACCCCCACTTGGTCTTCCTTCTTTATGAGCTTCATCTGGCCTGTGAGTTACATCTTGGGCATTTCAAGGTTCTGGGCTAATATACAATAATCAGTGAGTGAATACCATGTGTGTTCTTTTGTGATTGGCTTACCTCACTCAGGATGATATTTTCTAGTTCCATCCATTTACCTAGGAACCTCTCAAATTCATTGTTTT